>NC_031781.1:3915555-3988695 GCF_001522545.3 Parus major | reverse complement strand
GCTGGCGCCGCTCGGGGGCTCGGCCGGGCTGGCCGGGGAGCCGCCCGGCTCCTGCGAGTACAAGACGCTGCTGGTGAGCGGGCTGAGCGCGGCCCTGCCCGACCAGCTGCTGGAGGACGGGCTGTTCCGCCTCTTCCAGCGCTTCGCGGGCGGGGGCGCCGGGGACATCAGTGTCAAGCTCTCCCACACGCCCGAGCTCGGCCGCGTCGCCTACGTGAACTTCCGACACCCCGGGGACGCCCGCGACGCCCGGCGGCACGCCCGGGCCCGGCAGCTGCTCCTCTACGACCGGCCGCTCAAGGTGGAGCCCGTGTACCTGCGCGGGGGCCGGCGCAGCCGCACGCCGCCCCCCGCGCCCTCCCCGGAGCCGCTGGGGTACCTGCCGCCCCTGCACAGCGCCTACCAGTACAAGCAGCGCTCGCTGTCGCCGGTCACCAGCCCCTTGCTGCGGGAGCCGCGGCCCCGCCACGCCGCCGCTGCCGCCTTCGCGCTGGAAGCGGCCGCCATCGGGCTCTCCCGGGAGCGGGAGCGGGCCCTGGATTACTACGGGCTGTACGACGAGCGCGGCCGCCCGTACAGTTACCCCATCGTGGCCGAGGAAGACCTGATGCCAGAGGATGACCAGAGAGCCACCCGCAACCTCTTCATCGGCAACTTGGACCACAACGTGTCGGAGGTGGAGCTGAGGCGCGCCTTCGAGAAGTACGGCATCATCGAGGAGGTGGTGATCAAGCGCCCCGCACGTGGCCAGGGCGGTGCCTACGCCTTCCTCAAGTTCCAGAACTTGGACATGGCTCACAGGGCCAAGGTGGCCATGTCAGGCCGCGTTGTGGGCAGGAACCCCATCAAAATCGGCTACGGGAAAGCCAACCCCACCACCCGGCTGTGGGTGGGGGGCCTTGGCCCCAGCACTTCCCTGGCCGCCCTGGCCAGGGAGTTTGACCGCTTTGGCAGCATCAGGACTATTGACTACGTGAAGGGCGACAGCTTCGCTTACATCCAGTACGAGAGCCTGGACGCTGCCCAGGCCGCCTGCGCGCAGATGAGGGGCTTCCCCTTGGGCGGACCGGAGAGGAGGCTCCGAGTGGATTTTGCCAAAGCAGAAGAGACGAGATACCCGCAGCAGTACCAGCCTGCGCCGCTCCCCGTGCACTACGAGCTACTGGCTGATGGGTACAGTCGGCACCGGAGCCTGGAGCAAGACTTGAGGGTGCGGGATAGGACTCCTCCGCACCTCCTGTACTCGGACAGAGACAGGAGCTTTGTGGAGGCAGACTGGGCCAGCCCTGCCAAAAACGCCGAGCGCAGGAACAACCTGGAGAGCTACAGCCGGTCCGTGCGCAGCCGGAGCGGGGAACGCTGGGGCAGCGACGGCGACCGCAGCGTGCCCAAACCGTGGGAAGAGAGGCGGAGACGCCGGAGTCTTTCCAGTGACCGCGGGAGGACTACTCACTCGCCTTACGAGGACAGAAGCAGGACAAAGGCCAGTGGGCCAGCTCTAGACCGCAGCCCTGACAGGGCTCGCAAGGAGAATCACACTACAGAACCCGGAGCCGAGAAAGAGCAGAGCAACTCCCTCCAGAACAATCGTCACGCGGCCGAGGAGAAACCCCATCGCGAGCCAGCCGATGCTCCCCAGCCCAAAAAAAGGGACAGCGAACGCAATCATCGAACTGGTGAATCGGAATCAAAAACTCACGAGGAGCCAAAATCTGAGACCAAAAAGCTAAAGAATTTATCAGAATATGCTCAGACACTGCAACTTGCTTGGAATGGGCTTCTTGTGCTAAAAAACAGCTGCTTCCCCACCTCTATGCACATCCTGGAGGGAGACCTGGGTGTCATCAACGGACTCCTCAAAGACCATTCGTCTGGCGGGAAGTTGACGCAGCTCAAAATCGCTCAGAGACTTCGGCTGGACCAGCCCAAGCTGGATGAAGTCACCCGGCGCATCAAACAAGGCAGCCCCAACGGCTACGCCGTGCTCCTGGCCACCCAGTCAGCCCCGGCAGGGGCAGGGGCCGAGGGGACCTTCCCTGTGGTAGAGCCTGGCTTGCAGCGACGGCTTCTCAGGAATCTGGTCTCCTACTTGAAACAGAAGCAGGCTGCTGGGGTTATCAGCCTGCCCGTGGGAGGGGCGAAGGGCAGGGACAGCACAGGCATGCTTTACGCGTTCCCTCCTTGCGAGTTCTCTCAGCAGTACCTCCAGTCAGCACTAAGGACATTGGGGAAGTTAGAAGAAGAACATATGGTGATAGTTATAGTCAAAGACACTGCCTAGCCCACACTGTCTTTTCAAATTCCATGTTTTCTTTGTGTGTCACACAGCCCAGTTGTTTTTAAGGCTGATCATTTTGGTTGAGGCTCAAAACACCTTGACCAAAGTGGTAAGATTTTTAGTTTCTAATTAATTTTAATACCTATAATATCTATTAAAATTTTAAATAGAGCCCATTTTATTCGTTTTTAATATGTGACACTGTCCGCTGTTGTTCTGTATTTTTATTTTTTAACTGTATGAAAAGTTGTCAGTAAAGCCTTGTTCACTGATGGATTTCTAAACTTGTGCGGTATCCGAGTTCTTCTGGCCCAGGAAGGGTGAGTTCCCTGTGCTGCAGCCAGGCCAGGTGAGGCCCCAGCCCAGTTCAGCTCTCAGATCCCAACCTTGAGCACCTCCTTCATCTTTATATGTGTCCTTCAAGGTGGGAGAGGAAGAGGGGTTATTTGTGCTGTAGCAGAGACTGAAAGGTTGGTTCTCTATTTTTTATTTTTTGTCCTGTTTGCTTTTTATTTCGTAAATTTGAGTCTGGATGCTTTGTTGTTGAGTCTCTCTTTGAGAACAGAAGCTTCCCAGGAAGCCAGCTACCAAGGAAGCAAATCCTGATGAAGAATAAAAGTGTTTTCCATACACACCAAAAAATTAGTTGATACTTGGCAAAAAGTTTGCTGGTAAGGAGTGGACCCTGTATTCAAGTTGGTGAGGTTTGAGACCACCTGGTACATGTCTCAGTCATAGAAATGCTTGGATAGAACAAAAAAGGTCTGACGTTCCCAATTTTTATAAAAGGAAAAACAAGCAGAAGGGAAAAAAAAAAGTTATTTAAGGGGGGACCCTCTTGGACCCTTATTCAATGTGGACAAGCCAGGGGCATGAAGGTGTTTAGTGAGCTGGAGGTGCTCATGTGCAGTCAATCATGTTGTACCACCTGGAATCCTTTATTGCAAGCTATTTTTATTTTTTTTTCCTAAAGTTTAAATTTGTTTGCAGGCTTACAAAGAAAGACAGAAACATGTCTGTCTGAGAATGTGTTCTGTTAGCACAGGTGATCTGTAACAGAAACCACTGGAGGTCAAAATCTGAGCTCTAAAATGGGTGGATGCATCACCTCTGCTGTCTGTGGTATGAGGTGGTTGCTTGGGAGGCCAGACCCTTTGAGTGCTCAGCAACATAAGGATGTGGTAACAAATCCAAGCTGGAGTTAAAATCCACACTGTTCTGTTTGGGGATATTTTTATTTTTCAAAGCGATGCCTGTAGATTTTAGCAGACTTACAGAAAATTGTGTGGGATTAAAAATGCTACATTTTAAAGTTTCTTTAGATTTGCAGGTGATTTTTTTTATTGTTTTTCTCACGCTAAGCAAGTGAACAAATTCGTGGGAGAACCAGATTTACCTCGCACTAATCTCTGTGACCCAGCAGCTCATTTGCTGAGGGTTGCCAAAAGCCCTTCTAAAACTCCTCTCAGGTATGATTGGTGTCACGACCCACTTAGCAGGGAGCATAACTCAATCTAATAATGATTTTATTTTTCACTTTTTAACCCTGCAGATGTAGGGACATCATCAGCTGGTGATGGGTTATTAATATCAACAAGCGTGGGTTGGTTTGTTGGGCTGGGGGGTGGGGGTTGCCTTTCACTTGATGCATTTTCTGTGAAGGAGGGGAGCCAAATGCTCCGCTGGGAGCAGCAGGGATCCGGGAATGCGCTGTGGGAGCAGATGAGCAGCTCCACTGCCTGCACTGGTGGCACTGGGCTGCCCCGGTGTCACACGGTTATAGGGACACCGACTCCACCCTCGTGACCGAGTCCCCGATGCTGTTGTAACGCAGACGGTGCCAAATGTCAACAGTTGGTTCAGTGTTATCTGAAACCAAGTGCTATTAAATACCCCTCGTGGCTGGCCCTAGGGCGATTAGAGCCTTTTGTGGGAGTATCCTGCCTTGGAGGTGTCCCGGCAGTTGGAGCTGCAGCTCGTGCTGTGCCATGGCCTTTTGTGTGTTATGATGTGTGAATGTTAGGAAAGGGAAGGAAAAAAAAAAATCTGTAAATTAAAAAAGCTGCAACTGCTTGCTGGCAAAGCCAAGGACCAGCCCAAAATCCCCCATCTCCCACTTTCCTTGTGAAATAAGTAAATAATAATGTAGGGTTGTTTAGAAGACAAAGGTTGGATGAGATTTGAATGATGGTTGATGGTTGTAAGCATGTGAGACCAACAAATCTCCCTCCTACCAAAATAAACAGGTGTAAAAGAGAAGTTGGAGGGTTACAGAAAAAACACCTGGGAGAGAAGCAGCAGCATCCGTCTGGCACGATGCCCTGAGCCTTCCCTGCTCCCCAGCAGGCAAGGGAGCCACACCATGGCTTTAACACTGTGCCAAGGCCAAAGGCCCCATCCTAGACCCGTGTCCACCATCCCCTCCCTTAACAGCTGCATCCAGGCTGATCCCAAGAGAAACAGACCTGGAAAAGGGTTGGCAGTTACAGCAAAATAACTGCATCTGGATCTTACAGCATCAAAGACTTGGGCCTTAAACTGGGATGGGCAGCAGTTCTGGGGAGAAGATTCGGGGAGTGGGGGCCTGAGCCCCTGGGTGATGCTGGAAGGTGCTGGCTAAGGCAGTGCTGGGGTTGTTTTGGGGAGGATGGTGCCTTTCAGCCCGGTACAGTGGGGCAGTAAGGTGATCATGGCAGGGTACTGGTGTCTGGGTCCCCAGGGGTGATCTGAAACTCAAGCAGGGTGTGACATGGTGGATGGGCTGGTCTGAGTGTTCAGCCTGAGGTACCCCATCTTTTATTCTAAGCACACATTCAGCAAACATTCTGTCTCACAAGGCCTCTTTAACAGCAGTTGCTGGCTGTCTTTCCTACTGAAACAGGGACGAGGGCTAGCCCTGGATGTGCTTTGACCAGTGCTGAGGAGCCTCAGTCATTACCCATAGCTGCACTTGGTGAGGTTTGTACCCTGCTCTCCCAGCCTCGGCCTGTGGGAGATTTTTTAAGCCCAGCACAGCAGGGATGTGCTGCTCCCTCCCAGGGTGCTGGCAGGGCACTCCACAGGCTGTGCTCCATGGAAGGCTGTGTCAGGCACCAAATGGACCAAGCAGGTACTGGGTCCCAGTGCAGTGACCACGCTGACAGGAGAGCACACGCTGTGCTGGGCTCCTCTGCTCACATTGTGGGAGGAAACAGCATCATCCCTGCTCCCCTCTGCTGCAGAAGTAGGAGTATGTCTTAGCCAGCTGGCAGGACATTTAAATCTTCCACCCCCCTAAGCCAGGGTCTGTAACTGCTGCATAGAAGAAATACTGTATGGCACCAGATCAGCCACGTGCTGTGAGTATTCCAGAAGATTACAGGATCCTTTCCAAGCAGCATGCTTTTAAATAAGATTAAATCATGATGCCAGGGTAGCAGGTGATTTTCTAAATGCTGAGAGTTCTCCCTATCCCAAGCAGTTGCAGAATTATGGCCTGACAAAAACAAAATAATCCCTTACTAGTGTCCAGTTCTGAACTCCACTTTGCACCCAGGTTGGTGCCATCACCTGTTCCCCAAGAACTCTTCAGTGAGACCCCCAGAACTAAGGCAGCATCATGGAGTACAGGCAGCTTCCCCAGGTGTGTATTTAACTTCAGAGGCCAGGTCTGGCCAGGACAGGAGACAGGGACTGCTTCAGCAGTTTTGGGGGCTGACCTGCAGGCCCTGCCTCCTTCCCCATAGGGTAAGGCCCAAACCCACTCCCTTTGGCTCTGTTCAGTGGAGTTAGGGCAGGGGTGGGAGGGGAGGGAGGCTCATATACTTACAGCACCTCAGCATACACAGGAGCTCCATCCCAGCTGTTTTGGTTCTGTCTTGCAAAACTAGCTGATAAATTTCTCCAAAATACCCAGGCCCAAACCAGCAGCAGATGCAGCCAATTACAGCTGGGGTTTAATGCCAGAACAAGATATGGACATCTGGCACTGCAGCTCCCTGGGGGTAGTAGCTGAGTACATGCTTTATTTTTTTTTTCTCCTCCTGAGCTGCACATTTTGCTATGGTGAAGTTGGGTGGGATGGTTTCTGACAAGGCAGAGGCTACTTCCACAGCTGCTGGGTGGCATATCCGATTTTCAATCCCCTCATTAATGAGAATGCTGCTCCAATTGCTGGTCTTGAATGCTGTAGTAGTGACTTGTTCATCCTTCTTGACTGTGTAGGGTACAATTATCCATTATAAGTTGCAGCAGAACATTTCTTTTTAATTATTAACAAGCAGCCCTGGGTAAGTGCATTAAGTAGATGCAATGCTGGAGGGAAAAAAAGCTACCCCTTCTTTCAGTTAAAAAGGAAATCCTTCCTCTTCAAGCAGTAAGACCTTTAGCCTTAGTTGAAATGAGCAGCTCTTGGTGGAAAACTGTAGTGTCAAGGAGTGAGAAGTCTCCAGTTCCCTGTTGTGCCTCAAACCCTATTCTGAAAGTGGCCAAAAGAGAGAAAGGGTTAAAAGGTGAGTGGATGGTATCTGAACACCTGGGAATAAACAGCACAGCCATGGCCTTGTCCAGGCAAGCAGTGAGCACGTTCACCTGCCAGCTCTGAGCACAGGCCCGAGCTCTGCAGTTGGCTGCTGCACTGCAAAGTCAAACACTCCACTGCCGTTTCTTCCTCCTCTTCTAAGGGCAGGGCATTTTGTCATGCCCTAACAGGAGCACCTGATTTTCCCTGTGCCCTGACAGCCACAGGACAGCCTGGGTAATGCCAAACCACTGCTGCTGCTCCCAGCTCCTGGCACATCGCGGGAGAGGCAGAATTCCCTGCCTGAACCACAGTGGACACTCCAGAGCACCTCTCCACACAACCACAGCCCAGCACCAGTAGAATCATCCAGCTCCCACACTCAGTGTGGTGAGGATGCCACTGAGAATTCCAGGCAACCCAAGGGATCAGACTGGAACCCACAGCTGCTGTGCCATGGCCATGCTGCACTCCCAAACCCCTTTTTGTGTTTCCTTTGCCCTTCCTTAGGTGGGTTCCAGCTCCACCTGGCTGCTCTCAGCCAAGCCCTGCAGGCACATGGAGCACTGCTTTTGCATAGCTACGACTCACAGCCATACACACAGACGGGATTTGTATTTAATTTTTTAATAAATACACTTTACATTAAAGAAAAAGGCCTTCAATTTGCAGTTTCCACACAGAGGGCAAGAGGGGGAAAAAAAAAAAAAAAGAAAGAAATATTAAAAAACTTGAACCACAAAAGGTAGAGGGGAGAAAAAGGGCTCTAACTTCAATCCCAGATTCCCATGTCTTCAGGAATACCAGGCTCTGACTAGGCCCAGCCAGGATTTCAGCCTCCCACTATAGCTGGTACCACAGCACAAATTGACAAACACCCCAGGGGCTCTTCCCTGGAGGACAAAAGCATCTGGAACACACTGGTGCATTAGCAGGTGTTAACACCTGTAGTTCTTCTCTTTTAAAAATAAAATCATATTTAAAATAAAAATATTCTCACTCCTCAACAATATTAGAAACCATGATCCTCTTATTTCACTTAGTAGTTGCATAAATTTTAATTTCTTTTAATTTTAAACAATTTTTCTCCCCAAACCTACCCCATGGTAACAAGGTACTACAGAAATACAAAGGTCTCCCCTCTTTACTAGAACACTTGCCTTTTTTTTTTTTTCTTTTTTTTTTTCTTTTTTTTTTATAAAACTATTTCTGTTCTTTAGGAAAGAACTTTATACAAAGAAAATATATTGTGAAATATCTTCAGAAGTTTCCTTGAAGAGTCATCTCAGCCTAAAATGAAAAATTAAAAAAAAAAAAAAAAAAAAAAAAAAAAAAAAAAAAAAAAAAGAAAGAAAGAAAAAAAGGCAGAGAGAAATGAGGCCTAACCCCAGGTCTCTTTATTGAGACTTAGCCTCGAGCCTCAAACTGACTCAAACCAACACAGCGGATCGGCAGGAGATCCTCAGGTTTTCCCATGAAAAGCAGGGCTGGGGTGCTCAGTCGGTTTCCAATTTGGTCTCTGGTCGGGAAGGGAGCGTCTCCTCCTGCCCACACCCCGCCCATCAGCCGCTCCTCACTCGTTCAGGGACAGGATGATGTCGTCCTCCAGGTCAGAGTTATCCGAGCTGTCGGCTGCAAAGGAGACACGTGGGTTATGGCTGGTTTGGCACTCACCCAGGCACAGGAGATGGTCACCCCTGCCCGAGTCTGCAGCTCCCCAGCACAGACAGAACCAGCACCATCAGTGCTCCAAACCACTCAAAAGCAGCCAGGAAATCTGCACCAGGGCCTTCCTTCCCTGCTTACAACAGAGGCTCAAGGAGAGCAGCTTTAACAAGTGCAGTTCCTATGAGCTGGCAGGTTTTTCCCCTGGCAAGGTGGGGAGGACACCAGCAAATATCTGCCTGCACAACTTCCTGTGCACAACAAAGGGCAACAGCTCTTCACACACCAGGGGCTGGACAGATGTGGCAGTCATTCCTCACAGCTGTACAGCTCCACCAGCCTGGCCTCTGTGTGATCTGCACAAGGTAATTCCTCATGCAGCGAGTTGGACCCCACTGAGGTGGAAGCAATCCACACACTCCCAGCTAGAACCTCGCTCTAGTAACTCAGAGGTTTCTGTAACGGATTTAACTACAGGTCACTTCCTAAAGGTGACCTGAAAACTGTGCTTTTCCTGGTTTTCTTCATTGTGGTACAGAACAAAGACATGAAGGGATTTACCAGAAGCAGTCACACACACATACACACACTTGCTTTTAATCTTAAAGCATAAGACCTCTCCTCCCTCAATTGTGCAAGAGGGAAGTGGTAGTAGCTCTGGCAGCAAGAGGGCTCCTGCCTTACCTTAGAGGTGATGTTGGCTCTTTTTCTTATGCGAATTCATTGGATGCAGCAGATAACTGGGTGTTAAAAATAGTTAAAAAGAAAAAAAAAAAAGACACCAAGACTTCCACTTAGCCATCTCAGTAATAGTGGATCTCTAAAATGCCTGTTAGGGTAAGAAAGACCTTCTGGAAGGTTCATCCCTTCTCAGATGCTATCCTTAGGAAAAAAAAAAAATCACAGGCAAGCAGAGAGGGTACAAACTCTTTCCCCCAACCCTCCTCCCTGAAGATGAACCAGCTGCCTTTCCACTGTGATCAGCAAGGGATGCTCCATCTCACCATCCATCAGACTGAGCCCAAGCTGAGGGGTCATCAGTGCTCCCAGAACAGCCACAGCCATGCTGGGGAGTTAGAAAACACCAGCCAGGGCTGCAGCAGCTACACTTACACAGTAAGAGGGAAAGAAGCACAGGCGAGATAAAAATCCAGAAACTCTGAAGAAGAGAAGCTGGAAAAGTTGGAGTTTGAGGGGGGGAGAGGTTTTGTTGTTTTGGTTTGTTTTTTTTTTAATGAAGAGGAAAGCTTTGAGAAAGGGTCTCCTCACTATTCCCCAGTTCACCACACAACCTTCCAGTTCTGAGCTCTATGTCTGCAAGTAAATCTGACTGCAGTTAACTGCTTGGCATAGTTAGTTTGCACAGACCTGCATGGAAGTTGCCATTTTAGATTAAGGAAGAAAACAGGAATCAGAATCAAGAGTCAGCTATGCTGCTGGTGAGAATTCTATGTATTTCTTCAATCCTATGTCACATGCGCATTTCAAAAATTACACCCACCTGGCCCAGCAACAATCTCTTGAAAGACCTGCACAATGCATGAACTGCTTTGACAAACAGATCTAATGTCCCCAAAGTGGTAACAAAGGGGGAGGAAGACAAATTCATACTTAAAAGGTTCTCTATGGATTATTTTTAAAAAGGAATTAGAACCTCTTCTAAAGCACAAGAGACCAATGCCACTCACTCTCCTGAATTATTTTGCTTTGGAAACACTCACTATGTTATGGAGGTTCACCCACAATACAGCAAGAATCTACAGTAGGGAACACTCTAAATGCACCCCATGCCAGTACTTGCTATACTGGCAGTGCCAGTACAACTTCTAATTCTGGAACAAGCATAAGCAGAGGAAAATTTTAATTGCTCTTTGCTGAGTGGGAAACAGAATGAAGTCAAATGAAATCGCAGAGAAGCTGCCACAGAACCCCACTTATCAAACCCATCAAGGACCATACATGCAGCAGCCTGGCAGAGCTTCACTCCCTGCTCTGAGTTCCCAAAATTGCTGCTAAGCAACCCAACAGCCACAGGATGGGCTGGCTGCAGTTCCACAGCCATACAGATCAAAGTTCTGCTCAAGTAGCTCTATCCATAAATGATGTACAGATAACACAGTGCTCTGCAGAGCATGCCTGAAATTCCTGTCAAGTAGCCCCTGGTTTGTTCCAGGAAGAGTTACTGAAATGGCCTGAACATCCTGGCCATTCTGCCCCTTGGATAATTCAAGGTACAGCACCTCAGGTGTTCTCTGAAGAGCTTCTGGCCCTGCATTCCCTGAGGAAAAACAGTGGAGTTGTGTCACAAAGATCCTGTCATCTACTAGGACACAGAGTTTCCCTGTAACCCCAAAATGTTGCACCGCAAGATACTATTAATGACTGAGCTGTGAAAATATCCTATATGGCCCTACAGTATAAACCTGTTTCCTTCTAGAGAACAGCAGTGACTGAATAGTATGCCACAGAATAACTCTGGCAACCTCATGTGGCCAAGTCCTTAAAAATGACTGAGCTACATTGCCACAGAAGGATCAGCCTGCCAGCTTCATCCTCCAGCTCACTGGCAGCAAAGACTGATGAGAGAGCTGAGATGGGAATCAATCTATCACTGCAGGACTTCAAACACCTTGCACACTCTAATTACTCATCTTTACCAACCTTTTAACTTAAGGTAAACATATTATGTCCATTTATAGAGCTTGAAAATTAAAAATAACTAGGTGGTTTGGCTACACATACTCAAAAATTGTGCTGCAAAAAAGGAACAGAGTCTGGTGTCACAAATCCCAAGACTGATACTATCTTCTTTCTTGTGAAGTATTTTTCCAAATGTTATTGCTACATAAGAAGTTCAGACCTTTCTATACACACATACACACACACTGTATTTTCAAATCACTGTACTTCTGGAATGCCAGAAAAAGAGAACGATTTAAATTGCATCCCAAAAGTTATGTTAGCTTCAGAATAATCTAATAAAGGAAGTGAAGTCAGAAATGCCATGTTTGCTTTGCACTTTAAGCAATTACAAAAGAGAAAGAACAGCACCAAGGATGAAAAGCGTTTCTCTGTCCTTATGGGCTCACATGAGGCAGAGAAGACAGGTGAGGTAAGAGTTAAACCTGTGTCCCCTTGAAGGGCAGGGCAGGCAATCAATCACAAGAAGCTTCTTCACATGGAGTTCTTTCTTTCTCTCTCACACACACACACCTGGGAGCACTTGTAGAAAGGAGATACCTCCTTGTCCAGAATGCACAGTTGTTCTCTCACTTATGAGCTGTTTTTAGTGTGGATTACTAAGAGAAGCCCCAGGTGAACAAACATGATGATAGCCTGTCACTCATACCAACCACGGACAAGTCAGTTAAATCATTTCAGGGGAAATTTAGATATTGCCTCTTTGTCGGGACCTCAAGCAGTGGACAAGGTCACCAAGGTGGGCACACACTTACTATCTCCAAGAATCAGCTCAACTTCCTCATCAGCATCAGAATCTTCATCTTCACCCTCATCTCCCTCTTCCAGGAGGTTGGCAATCTCCTCATCATCGGAGGGAGAAAAGTCATTTTCTCCATCCTCACCAGCATTCTCGTTGTTCTCATCCTCCTCCAGCTCAGCCTCCAGCAGCTGGTCTGTATCTAGTTCATCAAGATCATCTGTGTCATCATCATCTTCATCATCATCTTCTTCCTCTTGCTCCTCTTCCTCCTATAAAGACAGCAAAAACAGTCCATTGCAGACATTAAGATAAATGTAAAATGGAATAACAGTAACTAAAGAAAACCTATAGTTTTCACTTCTCCCCATATCCAGCCATCAGACATAAACACCCTGCCATCACCCATCTAAGCACTCTCTCCAAAGCTTCAGAATATCACACATGCCAGATCACCTGCAGGCCTGCAAAATCTTAATTGCAAAATGCTAGTGTAAACAGGTACCACTGGCTCAATCTCCTCTCCAGGACTGGCCACCAACACGTGTCACCACAATGCACCCCTGAGAAGGACATGCAGTAAAACCTGTTAATCTGTGCCTTTGCTGCTAGTCTTGTGCACACTGCTTTAGTTTCAGCAGGACCAAAACCTCCACTTGACATCAAACCACATGCACTGTCAGCCTTTGCCATTGCCATCTAGATGAGGTATAAAATGCAGGGAAAGACACTTCTAGCCTGAGCCAATCCCTGAATCACTCAGCTTCAGATAACAGAACTGTTTATGGCAGCTCAGAAACCTCATCTTTGGTATTTACCTGTGGATCAAGATCTTTATCAAACCATAAGAATTTGCATTCAGTAAAGCAACTGAATTCTCCATTGTACAGATGAAATCCAGAAATCTATGTGTAGTGGATGAGACTGAGTGGGAAGCAGCTGGAACAGTTCTACCCTTCTTCCAGACAAACTGCCATCACAAGCCAGGCTCCAGAGCATTCCAGGACTGAAAGAAAAGCTTCAATCCACCTGCACATCTCCTCAGTCCCAGCCTGTTTCTTTAACAGTATACTTTCAACTCATTCAGTCCTAATTGCCCCTTTGTTTTGGGAGGAGACACATTTTGCAAAATTAGGAAGCAATTAAGATAGATATCTAACAACCCACTTCAAGGGTTCCTTTGGTCTTCCAAGCTCACCACACTCCCACTGTTTAGACTGCTGCATTTTCAGATCTAAAGGGACAGAGGAAAGTCCTTTACTGTCATCTCACCAACCTACTTTTTCTTCAGTCAGTGCTATAAAAAAAAACACACCCACACAAACCCAACATCTGTCACAGGCAAAAGAAACAAGGAAAGCCAAAAAGCCAAAAGAGTAAATTGTATTGTTTCTTCACTTACAAAGGGCAACCAAGTCTTCACTGCTGACCAGAAGTGCCATGTTCTTAAATGCAGATTACAGTTTAAAAGCAATGATTTGCTACATACAGTTTCCTTTATGAAAGAGTTTAAATATAAAATTTAAACCAAACTGTTTTAAAGCCTGTGCTTATTTTAAGAAATTACTACTTTACTTGGAGTCAATGAGTCCTCAAATAAACAGACATAATTGTATACACACTGGGAGAGGAAACATCTTCCTTCAGTTCAGTTTTAAACTGCAGTGCTATACTGGGTATAATTTTCCATAAACCATACTGAATCGAGTACAAAAGCTGTGCCTTAATAATTTGTATTTCTTTTTGTTCTATGCAGTATATGCAGAGAGACCAATGTCTTAAATTTTATTGCTCTAGTCAGAATTGAAAAGCTGATTAAAAACTGAAAAGGCAGGAGAGTTTATTTTTCTTTTTCAGTGTCTAAACAATTTTGAAGCAGGAAAGAGTTATCAATTTATTCTAAAGTCTTGGAACTATTAAACTAAGTTTCTCAGTATCTGGAGATAGAGACACACCTGCAGATATTAGGAAAAAAGTATGTTGTCTACAAGATCCGTTTAGAGTCCATGTAGCTAAAACCTGAATGATTCTGAAATGAGTTAGGTCCCCTCTGTGTTCTACACCTGTGTAATTTCTGAAAGTATTTTTTTCCTAAATATCTAGTCCACAAGGATTCAAAATGTCGAAACTACTAAATTTGATTGTTTCATATATAATGTATTTCTTGGATACTGAATTACTGTTTCATCAGCATTCTAATTCAAGCTTAAGGCAAGGCATTTATACCAATATCACCCTTCAAATACAGGATGAAATGAAATACATTGTAGAGAGCTAACAATCCTTTCTGGCTGACAAGAATAAGAGCCAAATTACACAGAAAGGTTGTATACTGAGCTGCAAATTAACTTGGAAGGGTTATATTAACCAGTGAAGAAAAAATAATTTGTGAAAATATAAACAGAAAATTAAATGTTTCCACTTTTACAGTTTAAATTACTTAATCTGAAGTTGGTGATTAGGGTCAGGCCACATTCATTTAAAAACCACCTAAGAATAGTAAGATGAGATGAAAATTGTACCTGTCCTTGGCAAAAGAAAATAGTGTGAAACTCATGCTACAAGAAGTCACACATGCATGTGAGTGTGACACACACAGTGACATCCTTACAGAGCTGGAGGGTGACACATCACAGGGCTCAAGGGAGCATCTTCATCAGTGAGGAGGAAACCTGTACCTTGTCATTTTTCACAGAACCCAAACACCACTTGGACACTGTGAAGCTTCTGCTAAGCTACAGGCAAATAAATTCTGCCTCAGCTTCCGAGCCAAGGCAAGCCCAAGCTTTGCAGGCCCAGTGCAGCTTTCCTGTCTGGAGCAGATGGCAACATGTAGAGCCTGGGACAGCTCTCCAAACAAAGCACCCAGAGCTTCTGCTCCCAAACCCAACCCCTGGGACACACAGCTGAGAAAGGGCTGAGGGAGTGCCAGCTGCAGTCTAACACCACCACATGTAAGTGATATCCAGGCTGTTCATGAGGACCCAGGATGAATCCTCATGAGACATCACAACTGTCTCATGTAAGGGATCCCTACACAGGGAGAAAATGGGACACCTTCCCCAGGGACTCAAACACTCTAAGTAAGGGCAGAGAAAAAAAACCCCTTGTGCCGTGTCACAAGAAAAGACAAATCAGTTATTCCAAACCATATCCAGGTTTGTGAAGGGAAAATTTAGAGATGTAATAGTACAAAAAAACCTGGACATAAACTTACAGAATCAGAAAAGCTGATTACACAGCAAAGGACTATCTTGAGATCATCTCAAAGCAAATTACTGGTGACTTATTACTATCAGTTTGCTTCCAAAAAGCAGAGTAGACTTGGCTCAATTAATTTACAATTCATAACCCCCAAAGGAAAAAACTAAACAACACTCCCAACAGAATGGCAGATATTGGGATGGCTGCACTGGAACAAAAAAAGCTACTTGACCTAATTCTTTATACTGCCAGTTTTTACAGCCCTTTCAGAGCTTAGTAAATATAACCTTACCCTTTGCACTTGTTCAAGCATTATGTGTTTTCTGCCACATTGTTCTTTGATGCTTGTTGGCATGAACTTCCTAATCTTTCATCATCATCAATTTTCTTACCATTCCCCTTTACCAGTCATCTTGCACATACAAAATTAATAAATTTGTCTTTTTTGGGTAGCAAAGCTTATTAATACTTGACATACTCACTGGTGTTCGTCTCCCAAAAATCATTCAAAGACTCAGGAAAAGTCCAGTATTTCACTTCTTCAAACTGATGCAAAATACATGTTAGCTAAGCAGAACTTTAACTTTTCAACATACTTCTGTAATGTATCTTAACATTAAATTAGTGTATGTACAAAGTGCTTCCAGGAAGTACAACTTACAGCACTGCAGATCTGCAGTATACAAAAATACACCAGCCTGTCTTTAAGCACCCTCAAGACATATTTATAGAGCTTTCTTACATTTCTTGAATCCAAAAGTTTTTTATGACCACGTGATGAAAATTTGAGACTTTCACTGCAGATTACACAATCTCTCAAATTTACAGTAGGTTGGCCTTTAGTTGCCAAAGGAAGACCCCACAGGTCTTTTTCAATTGTTGATATTTGGGTTGGAAATTTTGATTCAGTTCTGAGATCTACAGGTCACTGATTTTTTTTGCTTCCTTGACATGGTTTCAGCTGTTACAAAAAGTTTCATCTGTTTATCTCACACCTCACTGACCTTTTCTTCCTCTTCTAGGAGCTGATTCACAGTGCAAAACCAAGCAGCACATCAGCAGTTCTGCCCAGCTTCCTGCTCCAAGAACTCCCTTCCCAGCCCCTGCTCACCTCCCATCCCCACCTCCAGCTGCTTTCCAGCAACACTTCCTCCCTCTGAAAACACAATCTCTATTGCACCTCTCAGTCTGAATCATGCTACATGGTATTACTCTAACTATTCATATTTTCATCTATCTTTTCACTATCTCCAGGACAACTAATCAATGTTAGTAAAGCTTTTCCCCCTACTTCAAATGTTCCAGCTGATATTTAATTCACTTCTGGCTATTTTTAGCCAAGTCAAATTATCTACTGGTAACATCTGATTCCAGCAGTAGTTTATTACATCTAGGTTTGTTTTCTCTTTAAAGAAATTAATGTTTCCCATAGTATCATAATTTTGGTTAACTTATATGCTTTTGCAAGAAACAGCCTACTGATTCACTTCACCCTCCTTCCCCAGGTTTCTTGTAGACCAAATTTACAACTTCAGTAATTTGATCCCTTCCAGATTATTTTAACTACTCCCTATTGCCAAGCTTGGGAAAGGGCTTTGCTTCCATAAAAAAGGACATATGATCATTGTTCAAATACAAGTGTCCTGAAGTCTGTTTTACCCAGAGGAGTAAGTCTCTCTTTGCTCTAGTAATTTATCTATCTTTCTCCAGACAACCCCCTTGTCATACCTTCTGACAATTGTACTCTTTGCTGAGTACCATGTTGGTACTTTCTGGGTTTTTGCTATGTAATTCTCAAGAGTGACAATGTCTGGTTTTCACCCCCTGCACTTCTTAATACCTCTGGACAATGGGTAGTGGAAAAAGCTTAAGTATAGCCAACAGACTCCCTTGTCAAGCATGTATGGATTTTCACATCCTAGATTACCTACTGCCCATCCTTCCCCTCAGCTAGCAAACCCATAATTCCTGTTATGTACCAGTAAATTAATTCCAAGTATTCATCTCCTTCACACAGCAGGGCTGCACCTACTTTTACCTTCTTGGCTATTTCAGGGTTAGAATTTCTACTTCTTCATAGCCATTAGTCACAGAGCTAAATATGTAGAAGCCTGGGAAGGTGCAGAAGTTACCTTATGTAACAAGCAAGGAATCTTACCATAGGCTTCTATGCAGGTGTAGGTATGTGCAGATTTAAAACAGGAAACAGCACACAGCATACAGAATGTCACAGAGGCAAAACATGGAGTGAAGAAATAAAAAGCAGTTAATCTCTTAGTCTGTGTAAGTAGGTTTAGCTTGTCTAACAATGACTACTTACCTGTGATGAATGACAAACCATCCATGAAACAAACAAAAGCCTTAAGGGAATGGGCCTCATGTGGATCTGGAGGTTCAGTTTTTTGACCAAACTCAGGTTTTGCCTATGAAATGTTTGCATTTCAATCTGTCTGCAGCTGATGATAATCAACCTGGCTCCAGTCACTGTCCTCTGAGGAATGTGCAAGCCACCATTTCACAGCTGGTACCTTCCCTAATGCTTGGGATGAAGGGGTTCTAAGTGATGTTACTATATTGTCTTGCTGCAGGGCTCAGAGGTAATATAAGGAGTACAGAACTAGACACAATCTCTCAATATGCTTCTTTTCCTGTATCCCACTGATCTCACACTCTCACAAAAATAAATTCATTCCTTTAATTCCATGAAAAGAACAATATTGTATAAAGGAATTTAATAATTTGGCAGGTAAATTAACTTCCTCTCTCAGGACAAGAATTTGTTCCTTTATTTTCTCAAGCCTCTGACAGGCATTTCTCATCATAGCTGAGGCATCTTTTATTTACTTGGACCCCAACTACTGTGGGAATTCTAGAAAGATGTGTTAGGCAAGAGGAAGGATGTCTTTGATTTATGTCACTGAACAGGCAGAATACACTTTTATCTCTGCTGAAGCTGTTTTACTCCATAATACTAGGTCTGCTCTTATGGAAACTCCAAATACTAATCTCTTTCCAAGAATTTCCTCTGTTTGCACTGCCTGAGAGCCACTGAAAATAGATTTTGAAACAGTAGAATAGGCTAAAGCAGTCACAGTTATTTACTACTATCTCAAAATGCAGTACAAAGTATAGGCACTGTTCTTTTAAATATCTGTTTTGGAGGATGCCTGTTCAAAACATGTGTTTTGTTATATAAGGTCTTTGATAGAAACCACTCTTCACTCAGCCTTCCCAGCAGCAACTAAGCTCAAAGATTTCTATGAAGGTGTGCAATAGACACACATTATCATTTGAGACATTTGTCTGAAGATACCCATTCACAGCTATTATTCTGTAAATCATTTTATCCCTGAGTAAGACTTGACTGTACCTTCAACTGTTAGTGGAACAGCTCCTAAAACAAAGTCTTACTTTGGGGTCCCTGGTGACAAAAATAATAAATCATTCTAGTCAGCTTATAGTGGCAGAGCACCACCATGGTCTCATGATTCCCAAATATTTATGCCAATATGGATTAAGGTTTGTGGGGTCTTTCCCCAGCAAGTAAGTATTCACATGAAAAAAACAAACCAACAAACCAATATCAAACAACAGCAATGAAGTACAGTGGAATTGCTGTCGGAATTACTGTTGCAGGCAGACAGGGGGAGAACCCTAAAATAAAACTGGGATCACAAAGACCACACAGAAAGCTGAGGAAAACATTCTCCACCCTGGCTAAACCATATGTTAGAATAGTGATTGTCTTTCAAGTCTTTATTGCCTTATCAACAAAGCTTATTTCCCATCACCTAGAATTTACTAAACCAATGCAAAAAGACAAATTACACACCTACCATCAACCATTTCGAAAGCCCAGAAGCACTGCAGGATAATTAACAGTTCTTCAGGTCTGGCAAAAGAAGTAGAACACACTTTATAGGACAGGGACAGCTAGGTGAAGCAATGTGCTGCTGAAGCCATAAATCTCTCTGAACATGACAAAAACTGAGGACACTACTTGAGCCTTACAGATGCAACATCACCCACACATACCAAAGAGAGAAAAACAGGCCTTAAACAACTAATATGGAAAGAAAAACTAAAACAGGAAGTAAAAATGCACAGACTGAAAAATCCTAAAACCCACTCAGATGATCACCTCATCCAGACTTCAGTTTCACAGTTTTGAGTCTACTCTGTGTTCCCTTGGTTTCAGCTTTTCTGAGCACATAATATTTCTGAAGTCTCCTTTTCTAGCCCATGGCAGCTGCCATGTGCCATTTCCTCTGAAATTCCTTGTCTGCCTCTACAGAAGACAGTAGATAAACAAGTGAAACAGGGGATACTAATCAGCCAAGAAAGAGAAATATGTAAGAATAAAGCAAGCTAACAACCAAAAGGCAGTCCAAGATCTGCACCAGTAACCCAGACACCAAACTTATTTTCACCAAATCTAACTGAAGGAGTATATCAGAACAGAGGCAAATACAGGAGGAAAAAGAGGAAGATCTTGCAGCCAGACTGGAAAATAGGAAACCCTTAACTACTTCCCTGTATGCTGAACACAGTCTTGCAAATACTTGTGAGTAAGACTGCTGGTTATGAATGGACACATTTGGATACTCAGCCAGCAGTAAAGTAATTCACAAAACTCATGGAAGTTCAAGGCAGGAACACTGGTCTTTCTGGAGCAAAACACTCAACCAAAGAGCTTGCAAACAGACTCTTATTAAGCATGTTACATCTTCACTTTCCCTCATGCACAGTAAGTACAGACCACAAAGCATCAACATTCATTAGCATTTTTTCTGTTTCACAAGGCTTGACAACCCTGGATTATTTGCCATACCTAGGGAAAGGCAGCCTCCCAGGGATCTCACTGGAAAGGCTGGTACAGAAGCAGGGAAGAACCAGGCCATACTGGTGCTGTCCTCAAAAATTTTAAACAAGACCACAAACATTCACTGCAGCAGTCTCATGCTACAGCCACTGAGTCCGCTCCATCATTTAATTTGAAGGCAATTTATGTAGCAGATGAGTTGATCTTACAAGGTTGGTCTGAGATAGGAGGAATAACATAGTTGTTTTTTTTCTTAAATTACAGAAGGAACTGAAAGATATCTGTAGGCCAAACATCCCTGCTAGATTCATTTTACAGACTCTGAGTTTTTGCATTTTGAAAAAGCTGTCATGGAGCCATCAGCTGACATTTGTCAGAACTGACATCGTGAGGCATCAAAATTTAAGGTAAAAAAAAAAGTAAGGCAGTTATTTTTCTCCATAGTCCTTATCTCTTAGCACAAATTTTAAAGCAATGTCATTGTGCATCACATGACTTCTGAGTAAGGCTTGCCTATCAGCCACCTTTCTATCTGAGTACTCGTTATTTTCTGTACAGGCAAAAAAATGTACCCATGGACCCATGTAGGTCAGATACAAAAATCCAAATATACATCAAGTTAAGGTGTGAAGACAGAGGTCAAACAGATTAGTTTCTGTCTCTCAAACTTAGACCAAAAATATACTAGATTCATCTTGATTCTTATGGATTTCCCCCCCACCACTACTTTCATGAAAGAACAGAAAGCACCCTGTTTCAGCTAGAAGGGGTTTTAGAGTATCTGTGAGAAGTTCCAACAAGTTTGAAATGTTATACCAATTTTTTCAAAAGCTGAATCACAGAAACTAACTAGGCAAATGAACAGCTACATATGTGTGAGGATTTGCACACAAACAAAAATCCTTCCATCAGGGAACCTCTCTACAGACAAGTGTACCAAAGATTCTGTCTTTATTCAGGAAAACCTCTCTTCATTCTAGCTGAATGTTGGATGTCTCTACAGAGACAGAAGCTGTATTTTGGAAACCTAAGACAAAAACAAACCTGAAGAAAAAGCACAGAACAGCTGTGGGACAAAGAGCAAGGGGCTTAGTTGTGTTTGCCTAGATATATGTCCATTGAATTGAATTTGGGCTCGTAAATGTTGCTCATATTAAGACCAAATCTCTCTTACTAAAGAAACTTGGTTGTAACTATCCCTAAAACTTGCTGTCTAGGACACAAGTACAGACCCCAGAAACTGAGACCATAAAAAGCAGCGGTTATGCAATACCAACTAATCACTCTTAACTTGCAAATCGATCCAGGAACAGCTTTGTTTGAACATTTCATCAGCATTACAGAAAAGCTTTTAGCACACTTAGATTCGCCTGGGGCCACCTCTCTTTGTAAGACAGAAAGCGTCCCCAGTCACACCTGATGGATGGCAGATCCCTTATCTCTGCTGGGTACCTGGTGTTACAGCCTGGAACCATTGACTGCCTTGCACAAACACAGATCTCCCTTAAGTCAACACTTAGCAGGATTTTGCAAAGCAGTGCCCTGACAGCTACTAGTTAATCATTGGACAATACCAAACTCATTTCTGCTACAAACTATTTTTGGAGATTTTATAAAGAAAATAAGAATACTAAAAATATAGTGAAAGTGAACAAAAACAGTGGAAGTGGAGATAGAAATAATAAATATTGCCCATGGCAAGCAGTGGATGGCTGAGATGTAGAAAGGAAGGAGAGAGCAATAATCTCTCCTTCCTCTTCATTGCTTCCCAAGAAATTCTATTCTTCTAATCTATCCAATCTAGGGATAGAAACAGCGACCAGTGATTTCAAAAGAATGCCAAGACTTCAACTGCAACCTTATAGCACACTCAGTGGCCAGGAAAGCACACTTCACACCCAAACCAGAACTACTGCTTTATCTTCAGAATTACAGGAAAATCATAATAACAATTAACTGCAAAGAAAGTTACTCTTTCCTGAGACCTGCTCTCCAGTCTTCTGAAGTAGAGAGCACGAGTTTTAACCTAGCAACAGGAAGATTCAGAGATAGAAAGGGTAGCACAAATCCAGCTTTCCACACAGTCTGGGAAAAAACCCACCAAAGTATTACCTTCTGGCATTCTTTGGAAAAAAGTGAAGTCAGCTTTTCTCACAGGAGATACAAATGTATGATTTACTAGAATGCAGACACCAAAGAGCAAAGAATAATGCATTTTAAATCTTTTGGGAATCGAAGCATAAGGTTTTTGCCTGTCCAAAAAAAAAAAAAAAACAACCCAAAACACCTGACACCCACAAAGTTACAAATTGATTCTGTGGAATTTTAATTCTCACTTGACTGTAGTAAGCATTCTGTGCTACTGTGTATTCTACCAGCTGCACCCTGAGGGGCACTTACTGCAGTTCTGAGCTCTTCTGTCAAGTTGCCAGAGATCAAACAGCTGATCAGAGAAGGAAAACCAACACATTCCAGTGCAAACCTACAGCCCTCTTCAAAATTCTTTAAATCTTTTGCTGTGTAGAAGTACTGTGCAGTTTCACTGCATTAGTCACAAGCTGTCTCTTTCACAAATTGGTGATAAATTATGTCCAAATATGAGAACTGGAATTGAAAAAAGGAAAGCCTCAAGCAGTACTGTCTATATTGGAGGTTGAAATACTTAAAAAAGCAGAACAAAAAGCAAGGCTTCTGATTAAGTCTGAATACTTAAGGAAATTAATAAATAAACTATAAATGTTTGTGTTAATTTACAGTGCACAAAGTTACTGTTCATACAGGTTCTGCACAGATGGTCTTAGTTTACACTGACAGTAAAGTAATCTATTTCACATTAGGTGAGGCCAAATGAGGCCTCTGTACATTCTGGGTAATAAATGAACACATGTAGAGGGCTAACAGCTAATCTTGAACACACAGATCAATGCCATGCTTCTCACCTGATCTTCTTCTTCATCCTCCTCATCTTCTGCCAGCCGCTGCCGGCCCACTTCATAGAGCCTGCACACCGTGTCCATGTTCATGGCATCCATGCTGCCCTGGTTCTGCAGGGGAGATGCCCACAGGAAGTTAACTCCAGGAACGGAGCTCAGCTGTCATATTCAATGCTACATCTGATCTCAAGCACAACAACATTTCCAAAATCCTTCCCTCCCATTTACCAGCAGCACTACAATTAGCACTAAAACGAGTCTCTTTGGTTTCAAGACTTGTCATGTTCCCTGAAGTAACATTTCCAATGACTCCTTATCAAAGAAAATTTTCTTTTGGTTTCTTACAAACCTTGTCATCTCCAACTTCAGTATTTAAACATGAACTTGCTCTGCTACAAACTCTTGATTTGCTTTTGTGGTCTGTAGGGATCAGTGGCTCACGGAGAATAAAGCTGACAGGATTTCACATTACTCATTATATGTGCACAATCGGGCTTCAAGAAATTGGATTCTGACAACTTATTATGGAGCAAAGAACTGCTCCCTTAACAAACCAGAAGTTTAGTTCAGTAATTTTTGCTTCAAATCCTTAGCTTCTGGGATTTTGCTAGGAAGACAAGTGTAAAAGGAACAGTAAGGGTGATTCACAGAAAGGCTCTGTGGGAAGCCCCTGAAAGATTGCATTTCCCAGTTACTTGGTACGGTGCACATTTTAATTTGCAATAATAGGAAATTATTGCTATAAATAAGAAAAAAACCACATTTTTCTTTATGCTCATGAGAAGGAAAATATCTGTACATTTTGAAGTGGGAACAGTTTGAAGAAGAGAAGCAGTTGTGTTTGGAAATTTAAGGAATAAGAAGCAGCAGAACAAGACTGCAGGTGGGCAGAATAAAAAGCGAACAGCATCTTTAGCACCATCAAAACACCACCACTGCTTAGGACATGAATTTAACAGCAGGAACTTCAATAAAGAAATAACAAGCAGTGCATTCAAACTCCAGCTACAGAGACCAGGGTTTTGTTTAGCTTCTTTACCTCGATGACAGCCAGATAGCAGTCCTTGCTGTCTGTGCACAAGTCAAAGATATTCCGCTTTACATCTATGGTAGCTGGAAAATATCACAGAACAAACTCAGTGGTTAACTTAATGCTCACTGAAAAAGAAGTGTCTAAAAACAAATAATACAGTCTTGGGACAAGAGAAAACAGCTGAATTGAGTGAAATGAATATTTGTAGGTAATTCAACCTGTAATAAAGAATAGAAACATTGGAGACCATTGTAAAAAACAGGCATGTAAGCTCTTAACCTGCTCTGCACGGTGCCTCCTCCCTTGATAATACATTTATTGGTTTCCCCAAGCACAGTAAACAACAGATCATCCTTCAGAACAGGTGCAACAAAGGGACTGAGTTGTGACCTATGCCATCCTTCAACAGCAAAAGCCACATTTGTTTATGTCCATAGCAGGAATTAGCTTAGCTCTACCAGCTAAAAAAAGAGCCCTGTGTGAAATGAGAGCAATGCCATCCTGGCCAAGTGACCTACTACCTCAGATTATGCCTTACTTGGAAAGAAGAGAGGAAATACAGCCAGAACTGTACTTGCTGAACATTTACTTGCTGAACAGGAGCAAGTAAAGCAGTCACACACTGAATGGGATATGATACTTGAAATTATGTCAGTGCTAAACCCAACTCCTGTGCTTCTCCCAGAACAGGATACAGCAGCTTGTGTTCTCACACATACAAAGAGAGAAGTGAATGTTACTATGCAAACTTTCATAAAACCATCAAACCTCCAGACAAAGCTATTGGCTCCTCTCTTACCTATAGGTTTATAATCAGTTGCATTAAATGTCCTGAAAGAAGAGCCAAAGGGACTTCTCATTCTCTCCTCCAGAAGGTCGTCCTCGTCATCTGCCTGCAGCATAGCTGAAACAAGGAAAGATTATTCCACAAATCTGCCTTCCATTAGTCACTACCATTAATCAACTTCATATCAAGTGAGACTCTGGCATTAATTTTCTTTATATTTAATAGCTTGGCAAGACCCATTTAATATCTACTCTTCCAGAGATGCCTTTATTGATACTACAGATCATCAAAACTTAATACAGAGGACAAAATTATTTTCTCAAGCATCACTGGATCTGCCATTATACAACAGGCTGCTTTTTAATCTCACAAATTAGTTGTGATATTGCTGATGTTACAGAAAACTGTCTTTGTCAGCAATATATGCAGCATGACCATCCTGGAAAAAAATCCAGTTCACACATGCCAGTAAGGCCTGGAGTTACACAATCTCTGAAGCTTCACATTTCACTGAACAAGCATCTACTGATGTCACAAGAGGTGACCCAGCAGAGTGATGTAAGGGGAGAAGTCCTACCTCCATACATCACTGTGCCAGTATAGTTGAAGACCACACGACACTGATCCAGTGCAGGTACTGTGTGTAACAAATGGAAAGTTCGGAGGTCCCACTGAAAAAACACAGGCTAAGGAACAACAAACAACTGAAAATTTCTTTTTCAGTGAAGTGACAAAGAACTGGCTAATTGAGTTAAAGAAACCTCATTGCCTCTGTCTTGCAAATATGATGGAAGCAGAATTGGACACTGGCACTACAATTCCACGTGTTCAAAAGGAGAAAGGTCCTACTCAAAATGCCATTCCCAGTCACCAAAGGTGACTGCAGTACCTTCAAGGCTGATCTTGTTAAGACATGGGAAGAGAGATGAGGAGCTATGCAGTATTATCACAGAAGAAATTCTCTTGCTCTCTCTCTGTTTTCAGTATTTTCTCTAGACTGCATCAGAGGCAGAATCTAGATTTAAATAAGATACCTAACAGTCCCTGCTCGTCCTTGACTCACAGATAGAAACTCCTGTTGCCACACATAATATGTAACACAGAAGACCATTAATACAATTCTGCAAACAGCTACTTTTTTATGCTCATCCATATCAGTTCTTAGGGTCCCAGTGGCCCAAAGGATACAATTTCAGTGTTGACTATGACCTCCAGCCCATTGGGATGGAAAACACCACTGATAGTCATGTTGAATTTGTCAAACTTGTGGATGGCTTGTGCGGATCTGACATCCCAGAGGACACCATCATTTAGGACAAGGTCGTCAGTGGGGTTAAAGGTGGCACAATTCTTCTTGTAGTTGTTGGCAAGATCTGGGTTAAACAGAGTCAACAGCTTGTTGCCAGTCTGAATATCATAGATCTTTTAGATTAAAAAGAAAAAGAAAGATTAGTCACAATTTGTAATATACCTGTGCCTAAAATCCCCCCAAAAATTCTCCTTCCTAGATTGCTTACAGAATCAACCCATTCCCCATTTCACTTTTCCATTTTATGTGACAGCATTCCATAAATAACCCTTCCTCTACCGGCCCTTTAATAGTTTTTCACAGCTGGAACCAAGCCTCACAAGTTTTGGCCAATGCTTGGCTTACTGCAGGTTCACTGACACATTTCACTACAATCAGTATGAGTTCCAAATAAAATAACCCCACTGTGAGGAGTGGACTGGGAAGCTGCAGTCACAAGGTACCACTTAGCCAGAAAGTATTTCAGAAATGGAACTGCTTTCAGAGCAGATGGTATTTACAAACATTAAAACTCCAAAGCACACAGTGAGGGGAAAAAAGCCAGAAACTATAGAAAATGAGTTAAAATTCCTGGCATTTACACAGAAAGGCAAATTTGAGCTTTGGCACAAGAAACTTTTGGAATATAGAAAGAGCTTTATACTAGTACAAAGGGTTTATAATTATCTCCTCAGATAAATCTGATTTGTAACATCCTTCAGAGCTTAGCTCTTGTTCAAATTTACAGAGGAAAATATTCTCTAGAAGTGGAAAACAAATCTGTTTACCACATAAACATAATACACAAACTTCCAGCTAAATCCAAGTTAAAAACTGGGCAGAAATGGAGAGTTTACTTGAAACAAATCAGAGTAACATGTGAAATTATGAGTAATTTGAATAAGCTATATTTCATGGAAAATTTTTACGCAAATTCTCTTTTAAGAGAGACGGAACCTGTTACAAATGCAAATCAGCACTGCAAAGCAGCAGAAGCCCTCTGAAGCCTTATCTGTCCAATCTGCAGGAATTCATGCAAAGCACTACAACAATACTCTCCAAAGAGACAGTGCTAAAGTTCAATGACCCAAAAGTAAGCTGCAAATTTGGGGGGAGGAGGGGGTGGGAAGAGAGGACATTTCTAATAGGTCATTTCTCACAGCTGTTGACTGAACTACTGTTGACAGTGGAACTTTATTATTATTACTGAAAAGTAAAGCTAAGAAAGCAACTTTAGAGGGGGGAAAAAAATCCTGCATGATTTCTCTGAAATGAATAAAACAAAGCAGAATCTAAAACTGCCCAGGATACTTGCCCAGAGGGCAACACATCCACACTGCTTGTGATGAACAAGTTAATACCCTTGGGAACAAGGAGAAGTTATTTGACACTTTCAAGACTTTCCCCAGAAGCTCATCAGTTACACAGAGCATCAAAGCACTCACATCAATTAACAGACATCCTATGGAAAATTATATTTCTGGCAGAGATTCACAGCCATGAACTTTCCTGGTACTTACATGTGCAATGTCTCCCTTTGTGCCAATGACCCTGTCCTGAGAGTGCTTGCTGAACTCCACATAGTGGTCATCAGGGAAGGAATGCCTGCAGATACAGTCAGTAAAGAAGTCAAGGAATTGCAGATTCTACATGACCCAAACAACAGCAACAGTTCTAGCACAGGTTTCAACAACGGAGTAAAGATGTAGAAAATCCTCTCCTTTACCACTGACCACATCATGCAACAGAGCCTGCCATAAGTATAACACTGGAGAAGTCAGCAGTGAATGGCATCGTGAACACTGAAAGATGTGGAGCCTGAGAGAATGACACCTTTCCTCTGAGGAAAGGCCCCTAGGTGACCCCACACAGGTCACTCCAAAACAGTTGTTTACAACTAAAGCAGACAACAATCAAACCTTTTAAAAATGAACAGTTTTCCACCCACTTTTTTTTTGGAAGGAACAATTGTAAATACTGCAATAGATTTTAAGGAGTTTGCAGTCCAAGTCTGACAATTTCACCATGCAAATCACTATGCTAGTCAAATTCTGAACTGGCTACAGAAAGATTGCCAAGATAATTTAGAAACATGAGAATAAAAACACAAACATGTATCTTTGCCTTTAGGAATAACAGTGACTTTAGTGATGTATCTTGCATGAAACAGGACTTCAGGTAGAACTTACTTAGAATTTGCTCTGTACCAAAAAAAATAGGGAAATTACCAACATAAGTAAGGGCTCACATTTTATTTTTCACAAGACATTCTGAGGTATGTGCTATTCTGTTTTAGAATTTATTCCTGTATCAAATGGTTCTTCCAAGTGCAGCACACCCCACAGCTGAATCAGAGGGTACCTACTTCATATCAAAGACAGACTTCATTCCCCACAATGCAGACAGAGGTTGGCTCCACGTAGCAGATGTCAACAATAAAGATCCATCCTGGATTTCCAGATTGGAGTCGAGGAAAGCAAAAGAACACCAGGGAAAACAGAGGTTATCATTTTACCTGTACACTTTTAACTTACAAGATCTATTTAGAAACAGTAGAGCAGACTTTTGTGCTTAATACTACTCCTGTAGGGATAAAATCCAAGTATATAATACTATGTATAACAAAGAGCCCTTGGCAGACAAACCTTGCAGGTAACAATAGGAACAATCTATGATGTTAACAGCAGATAAAATCAGGATAATCCATGGCTGAATTCTGATGCCCTGCAAGGGGAGTCCATTCTGCTTATAAATCTTTCTTTCTTCCTAGAATCATCCCCTGAAAGGTTTCTTTCTCCAGCAAAGATATATAAACTCTGGTACCTTATCTCACACATAAATAAATGTGTATTTGTCAGTTTAAGCATTTTTCCACTTCCAGACATATCTGTGATTCCTTACCCTGGATGGCTCAAGGTGCGTGATAGCAGAGTTATGGCAATTGTAACTGGCCTCTTCCTGTCCACTGAACACATTATAGAGTTTCAACTGCCCTGTGCAAGTACCCAGCATTAGGAATCGTTCTCTTGCTGAAAATGCACAACAGGTAAAGCCACTCTCATCCTCATTTGCTTCCCTGAACACAGAAATTGGACGGAACCTAGAGAAGGCAAAAATACGTGGGTAACCCAAAGGAGAGAAAGAAGCAAAACTGAAATGCTGTGTGATGACATTAAATCCAGCCCTTAAAGATTACACGGGCACAAGTTATAGCTTTCTTCTAGAGTAAGCAAAGTGTCATTTTGAAGACTAGTCCTTCACTATTAAAACAGTGTTTGCAATCTTTCAGGGTTTGTTTTCCACTATGTGGTACTTCTGTTAACGCACATCACTCAGCTGAAGCACTTGGACTCCATCTTCAAAGCTGGACTGATGGAAAATCTGTAATGTCAACACCTGGGTAAGAACAGAGAACTAGAAAAAAAAACCCTAACAGTTCTGAAACACTTAGCACAAGAAGATGTCACATGAGCCCAACAATGTCCTGGCATCATAACTTCCCACAGTGACACTGCTTCCACTGTGAAGATGCTTTCATGAACATGGCACTTTCATTTTCATAAATTTTACATCACCTTCCAGTTTAACCTCAGGAAAGGCCACATAAAAAGACAACTGGTGGTGCTGATGATTCCGTTGCAAGAACAAAATACAGATTTTACTGTCAGCCAACCATCCTCAAGGCTATGTTGCACTCTCACAGAATTGGTGCTACATACTCACCTTCCAAAGGAGAACAAAGAGCTACCAGCTTCATTAGTCAATGCTGCTACTGAAAATAAAGTGTGCTTTGTGTACTAAGGGTGAGCACTAAGGACAAGACAAACAGAACAACTACTAAAAAATGCCTTTCAAGGCTCTCTCACTGTCACCGTGAATGAAAACTCTTTTGTCTCCAAGGATACTCCACTGTGGGACTGCACAGCCTGAATCCAGGTAAGGCTTTTTGGCACAGGGTACATCCTGAGAGGGATCACAACATTGTTTTCTTCCTTACCTGCTAAATATAAGGTGTCTATCAAAGCAGCCACCATCCACCCCTCCGTACTTCGGAAAGGCCGCCCTGCGGGTCAGCCGTGAGGTAAAGTTAGTGGGCGCCTGGCGCCTCTGTTTTGGCTCAGGACACTGGTGGGGAGTAAAGAGAGAGAAAGGGGGACAGGTGGCAACAGGGTTCTTGCAGCGGGCATGCTGCTCCCTAAGGTACTCTGTGATTATACTGTCCAGCGTGGGTGGGGAAGGAAGGTGTCTGTCCAGCTGCTTTTTGATAGCTGGGCTCTGGCTGTAGGCGCCATGGTCCGATTTTTGTCGCAACACTCTGATTTTCCTGCCGTTGCAGGGAGACGGCCTCTCCCTGACAAAGCTAATCCTGCCAATCAGAGGAGAGTTGCTGGCGTAAGAAGGGCCTGGAAGGGCAGGTGGACCTTGGGATGCAGACGGCCTTGCCTGAGCATGGACAGAGGTGGCAGTGGAACCTACAGCAGTGTGGCTACTCAAACGGGCCGAGATGCCGTTAGCTATGCGAGGAGTGCGAGGCAGCGTCACCGGAGAGGCAGCGGCCGCAACAGGGGTGAAGGCAGAAGAGTGAGACGCTGCAGTCATGGGCAGGTCAGCCTCTTTCGTAAGGACAGACGCCGTTTCCCCGAGGCCCTTAGAGATGAGATGGTTCCTAATCAGCAGCAGCAGCTCCTTCTCAGGAAAGGTGATCCTCGACTGGGCCACCACATCCGCCTTCTGCAGCCGCGCCAGCGAGACGTCCGTGCCGATGAGCAGGGGCTTCCCCGAGACACGCTCGATGAGCTCGGCAGCGTATTTGCAGAACTTCACGTGCTCGCTGCGCTTGTCCTGCAGCACTGGCTCCTTCATCAGCTGCTGGATCTGACAGCTGCTGAACAGGGGCAGCTTGCTGATGATCTGCCGGACGGTGCTGCTGCGCGACAGCCCCACCAGGGCTTTGCAGGCCAGTGCCCGGATCTGATCCGCGTCAGTGATCGGCATCTTCACAGACAGCAACGACAGCAGCACCTTGATGCCGTTGTTGGACTGCACCACATTCCACATCTTGGCTAACGTGTGCTCACTGCTCTTGGGGGCCTGAGGAAGCTTTCGACGTGGAGTCCCAGAGATGAATTTCCCAATGCTGGAGATCCGGTTATCTGGGCCACACACGCAATTGATGATGATCTGAAGGGCTGATTTCTGAATCTCAGCATCATGGATGAAAAACTCACCCTCAGCAACTCCAAGGATGATACTAATACCTAGTGAGGGAAAGAAGTAATTTCTTTAGTACTCTATAAAGTGTAGCTTACACAAGCTGATCAGGCAAGTACGGGAGTCTTCCAACAAATTTGAAGAAAATAGGTACTTCCAGAAATTCCTGAAGTTCTGCTAGTCTAAGACATATTCTTCTACCTCCCTGAAAAATATTTTCCTGCACTTCTGGTCCTCCACCTCATCATCAGGAGGTAGTGTCACACAATCTCTTATATGTGGTGATCAAGCACAGCCCAGGAGTGAAAAATCTAAGGTATCTGGACTGAGCAAGATGCACAGACATGCTCTGATTCTTTCCACATACAGCAACTCTTGTATAAGCCACTTACTAACTTACTAACCAAGTAAACACTAAGAGGAAGGAAGGGGACCAAGTCACTGAGGACAAAATAATCATATCACAACTGCCAAAAGGAATCAGGTGAAAAAAGAAACTTTAGGGTGACTTGGGTGACTTTTTCTCCCCACAGAATTCCTGTTAGCTTCATGTCTGCTTCAGAATATCAAAACCCTCACAGAATTAGTGTTTGCCTAGCGACTTTTTGTGCAAAACAAATTGCCTTTTGCCTATATCTAGTATTCTGCCTGCTTTTTATTTTTATTTTCTTAAAAAGAAAAGTGAGGCTCTAGTTGAAGTAGAAGCCTTGGATCTGATCCAGGCACATCTCACTCATTTACATGCTGAACCTGGAGGCAACCAGTTAGAGCATAACTCACACAGCAATAATTGTTCCTCTCCCTTACTCTCAAATGCCATATTCTCAAGAGACCTAAATTTCTGAGAAACTGAAGAAACCTAATAGTCCCATTACAAAAGTATATTTGCCTCCACCTGTACTTAATGAGCTCTTGAAAACAAGCAAGAGAAAGACCTGCCTCTAAATTTGTAACCCAACCACAGTGCTAATCATGACACAATTTTAACCACAGTGCACTCTCCCATTTATTTGCATCCTTGACAGTAACTCTGAATACATGAATTATTTTAACCTTTGTCTCACTGTAGGTAAGGAACAGCCAGCCAAAACCCACATAGCAGAAGACAACTGATAAATGTCTAAGTCATTAGGACCAAATTCAGCTTACCCACAGTGGAAACAGTAGATCCAGCTTCATCTAACACATCCACAGGTTCTGCCAGTTGCAACTGGATTTTAGGAACTACGGTCAGGATGGCCAGTACATCCAAAGCATATCGTACTGTGTCATTCCTGGAAGACAGCAACAGAAGAACTTCTTAGAACTGCATGTACAGGATTGTTTCAATAACATAAAATAGTATTCAATTTACTCCAAGAAATGGAAGGAAATCAGTCACATCTGCTGCATTTGATGGTGCCTTTTGATTTTACAATGAAAAGGGCTGGTCTCCATAGAAGGCAGTGCTTACATGCACACCACTGCCTGCAGTCTGCCAACATTTATCCCACTTGGCTCACAGGCTCCTAAAAGCACAGTAATTTTGCATTTATAAAAATAAGAATGTTAGGACTTACTAACGAAAGCATTCTAAATTAGGCTTCTGAATCTAATCTAACTCTACATCTTAGCTGGAAAACATTGCTGTCCAAAATACTCTGTCACCAGTTAACTAGGAAGGAAGTTTTTCTGAAGTCAAGGGAAACTGTTTAACAGCAAACCAGACAACTCTGATAGTAAAAAAGACACCAACTTCGGCTCCAGTTTAGGAAAGACGCAGCGTGTGGAAGGTGAAAAGGGCTGTTCAGCAAGAGGTGAGAGCGCAGAAAAATGCAAAAAAAGAGGAGATCTACAACCAGTGTGGAAAGGTAGGAGTTAACCCAGGTAGCAACTAGGGAACAGCTGCAGAAGGAAAGAAACAGGAGAACTACCCAGGAGAGTGCAACCTGAGAGTGGGAGGGAGGCAGAGAACTGCAGAAGCAAAACAGATTTCAGAGAATTTCAATTTAAGTTAAGGAGCTCCTGTAGGCAGCAGAAATAAGGAGGAGGGAGCCCTGGTCCACCTCATTCCAGGATTAAAGATAGGTCCTGATTTCATCCTCTCCTTGGGCTATTTTCTAGCCTTTCTCTCAACAAAAGGTTAAACAAATTTTGAGACTGATAGAAAAAGGCACAGAACTGTAACGAAGCTTTTCTGAGAAATCAGTGTCACAGTAATCAAAGGCCTGAAGCATTTTGGCTCTTCAGAAATTTCTCAACCTCCCTCTCCCTGCCTGAAAGTTTTAGTCCTGCTTTCCCCAGAGTTAGCTTTGATAAGCACTGTGTGGCCACAGCACAGGCCCTAACAGCACTAACCAGCACGTGGCTGTTTTAAACACCAGCAGGATAGAAAATCTGGAAATGTAGCGTCCTGCCCAAGAGTCACCAGTGCTGCACTCAGATAGAGCACTACAACAAACAGCTCACCTTGCATAGTATGTCTTCCAGTTGCAGGCAATGGAAATGAGCTGAAGCATGAGCTGGACACAAGACAGCTTCAGAAAAACCTCTGCTGGCTCCCAGTAGAGCTGTGCTGGACCATACTCAATCAGGAACTCCATCATCTCCACAATCTGCTCATGAGTATAGGAGCAAGCCTGCAGGGAAGGGATGCCATTAGATCACAAGGGTTACAAACTTGCACATCAAATCCCCCACTGCTGAGATTTAACTGAACACTGTATCTGTAAGATTAGACTACCACTGTCTCTTGCAGATTAAGTATTTACTTTCTGGTTTATTCCCCAGTTATAAAGGAATATAGCAACTGTCACTATAATATACAATAATAAGCTTAAGGATAATATCCTTTAAGTTTCTTTACAGTCTTATAAAGTTAAGGCAAATTTAAGAATAAAAGGTACATTAAAATCATGCTCTGCTTTTAAGCCACTAATCTAGTAGTTACTGCACCATCATTCAGTATACATTTATGCTAAAATATTAAAAAGGTTGCTAAGTACTCAATTACAGTTTCTAAGTTTTGACTACAAAACATACTGAATAAAAAAAATTCCTAGCAAGTTTGCCTTTCAATATTCTTAATTACATGAGAAAGAAACAGTTTATATACATTTCTTTAGTTACCGAAAATAAGCAATTTCTGCAGAAGCAAAAACTCCTTTATATTTTATTTCAGTTCCTCCAGAAAATCATCATAAATTAAATTAGAAACCACAGGTGAATGTGGTTTCTCAAAAACCAGCAGCCATAAAAAAATCCAGTTAAAAAAAAAACCCCAACAAACAAACAAACCCAAAATAACTAACAAAACCAGCTTTGCAAGGAGAAATCAGGGGGGGAAAAAGATGCCATGGCCAACACTATGGATTATTGGATCTCACAGGTAATTTCTAAAAGCAGTGGTGTCCAAAAGGCATTCCAGTTACCATTATCCAATTAAATTTATTGAGTTCTTCAGCATTATGTACCTCTATGTACATACAGATTTTGTCCTTTCAGAGAATCACAGCACAGAAAACCCCACAAGTATCAGAAACAACCTTTGAGTTTTTCAGAAATGGAAAAGGGAACCACAGCACATGAGCAGAAGCCTTAATCAAATGTAATTCAGACAAACCTCAAGGGCTCCTCTGTATTTTCCTATTACAGCACCATTCTACACGACAGGAAAAAAGCACAAATAAAACAATTGCAGCCTGCCTAGTTATTGCACTGGCTTTGAAGCTACATATGTCTGCAGCTTGGATTCAACTGAGAAATGCAACAACCATGTGAAAAGCTTGCAATGTGCTTCTCACCTTGTAGGGGGGCTGTGGATGGACCAGGATGCCGCCCTCAGTGCGCTGCAGCGACTGCTTCACCTGCTCCAGTTTGATGGCAAGGTGAGCCTCGAAGTACCGGCGCAGGGCCATGCAGGTGTGCTTCCCCGTCTGCCGACTGGCAAAGATCTCATCATCACTCAGGAGGGCTCCTTGGTCTTCCAGGTTTAAGATTTCCAGAGTGCTTATCTTCAGAAAGAAATTGGGTGTGAGGAAAAAAGTTTCATCAGCTCAGTCTTCAGGAAAAAAAGCATCTACAACTCTCAGCTGCTCTCGTACCAAACCCAAACATGCTGCCTTTGCTGTACAGGACACAGAAGCACACTGAGTGCTGACAAAGGCTGTCTGAACAGAAAAGGGTCTCTGCGTGGGTAAACAGCCTAAATTGAACCATGTCCTCTCCTTCATTATCTATGAAGGCAGAAATCACAGAAACACAGAATGAACTAGGCTGGAAAAGACCTTTGAGATCAAGTCCAACCTATGACCTAACCTGACACCTGCTCATCAACTAAACCATGGCACTGAGTGCCACATCCAGTCTTTTTTTAAACATGTCCAGGGACAGTGACTCCACCACCTCCATGGGCAGATGACTCCAGTGCCCAATCACTCTTTTGATGAATTTTTTTCTGACATCCAACCTAAACATGCCCTGGCACAGCTTAAAGCTGTGTCCTCTTGTTCTGTCAGTCATTGCCTGTGAGATGAGACCAACCCCCACCTGACTACAGCCACCCTTTGAGTAGTTGTAGAGAACAATAAGATGACCCCTGAACCTCCTCCTTTCCAGCTAAAGAAGTCACAACAGTGTAGGTCTGGAGGCAGTGTTGTGCTGAGTACTATTAGGCATAATATGGCACCACACGGTATGCTTGCACCCTGCAGCACTGATGTCCCTGAGTTAGACAGGGCCCAAGCTGCAGGAGTGCACAGCAGCACCCTGCAGACACTGCAGCTCTTCTACATGAACAGTGTCCTGAACTTGTGCCCAGAAGGTACTGTGGTTCCTGCAGCACACACACAGCCATTCCTCTCCTGGAACAAGGCTGCATTTATCCACATCCAACAAAGTGCATGTCTATGTGGAGTGGTAAGAAACATCTGGACTAACACTAAGCCACCACTGTTTGAATGAGTATTGCTTAAACCAGGAGTTGCACCAAAAAAGCTCCCAAAGGGTAGAAAGTCTCTAGACAATAATCATAATAATAAAAATAATAAAGATAAAAGGATGAATGTGCGTGTTGCTTAGAAAACTCAACCCACCTTTCCATCTCTTGGGAACTGAGGAAGAAAACCCCCAAACAAAACAACAAAACTCTCCACAGTTGCACTCACAGGGTGCAAAACCTGCCCCTAAACCCCTGTTCCCTACTTAAAGCCACAGCCCTTACCAGGTTAACCAGACGTCGCAGCCCATCATGCCTGTCAAAGAGCTCCAGGACAGCACGGAAGGAGAAGCAAATAGAGAAGAACATGGTGGCATGGCAGCAGCCCGAGGCATGGGAGCACTCCATCAGCCACAAGGTGTAGTTCACTACATCTGAAAGCACATTATGGGGGTGCATGCACACCTAGAAAGCAAAAGAACATTCTTGAGGAGGATTTCAAATAGATTGCTTAAGAGATTTGGTCCGAGGAGAATGAAGACTCTTTGAGAAGCAGAGGACAAGTATCAGTTATTCCCAGCTTGACTTGGGACATCTGAGACATGAAATAAAAAGTGCCATTTTCAGATCAGTAAAAAAACCTGCTGTTAGACTAATAAAGAACATGATTTGGCAATGTAGGACTAGAAATTGGTCCATTCTTAGAGCAAAGCACAATGAATACAGCAGCCTTAGTGTAGTGTAATTCCAGAGTCCTTTCTCTGTACCACTCTCATATATCCAAAGAACACTTCACTAGAGGCAGACAAGTTTCCACTGAAGAAACAAATTCTGCTCAGTGTAACCAAGTATCATATGCTATGCAGAGGTACAAGCAAACTCTAGCAGCACTGAAGCCTAGGGGAATTGAAAGGATTGTTAAATGCAAGCCTAAAGCTTGACTTTTCTCTGGAAGCAGACAACTGAGCTGGTCTTTTCCTGTTCTGACTGCGCCTCTGAGATTTGCAGACCATGTGCTCAGAACTGCACTTTTGCATTTGCCTGTTTACTTCTACTGAAGAGGAACTGGGAACCCTCTGTCAGGGTCAGTGACAAGAGGAACTGAAGTGCTGGCACCACCTGCTGTGTGCCAAGTTAGCAGAGTTTTCCAGCTCTTCTCTGCTGGCGTTGGATGTACTCAAAGAATACAGCTTCAGACCTGAGGTCTGGCGTGGACAAGGGACTGTACCCTGAAGCTGTCTTCCTCTGAAATCCAAAATGTACCACAGACACCTGCTCTACCTGGTATCTGAACATATTGGGGATAACATCTGGCATAACATCTACACCCATACACAGAGAAAAACAATCTCAGGTGTAGTAGTCCATTGGAAGAGACAGGAAAGAAAGGCAAATGAGAATGAAGGAGGCTTTTGTTGGAATTTTTTGAGGGAAAGAGGGAAGAATAGAATGAAAAGGGTAATAAAAGTATTGAGGCAAGACCAACATGGTCTTCAGTTAATTCCCTAGGAATTGAAACCCACACCCTTGAAACAAAACACTGTTATTCACATACACACCTTGAAACAATACACTATTATTCATACACCTCCTATGCCTCTGCATATATCAATCATCCATATAAATTTGCTTTTAAGCTTAGGAGATATTTATTCACTGCTTGAACAGGTAGAAACACTGAGAAACTATAGAATCACTGCAGTTACAGTACAAGAACAACTCTTACCCTCTCCATAGCATCTTGATTGTACGACAAGTAATACAAACACATGGACACTCCTGTAGCTGCCATGGAAGGACGAGGAATCTCCAGCAACTTTTGCACTCCTCCATGAGCAACAAACTCCGTAGCAAACTTGTTGTGCAGCAGCAATGATGCCAAATGCTAAGGAATCATAAAAGCAGATTAGACTAGGATTTTTCAAACTGTCATCAATTCTATAACAGACAGCAGAAAAAGTAACTGTTCTGTGCTCTGTGCACCTTACTTCCTCCTCCCATTATATCTAATCCACAATGTAGTATTTATCCCAACAACAAAACCAAAAGAGGAGCTTTTTTTTTTTACTTTTTTTTTTACACATCTTGCAAAAGAAATACAAGAAAAGCAGAGCAACTCAGAAGTTACTCAACAGGCCACCTTAAGGTCTTTCTATTGTCTTCAAATTCACTCACCTTCTATTATCACTACTATTTAAATTTCCATTCATATTTTGATGACACATTGCTGACACAAGGAATTTTACAAAATGAGGTGTAAAGGCAATTAAAGGGAAGCTTGCAGGTGCAGTGAAGTGTACTGCACACTGCTTTTCTGTATTACCTAGACCTTAAGAAGAAACAGCAAGAGCCACTGTAAACCCCACTCTATTCCCAACTGAAGCAACCCACAGCTACTGTAGGAATACTACTCCTTCAAAATATATTCTCAGACAAATGACAAAGATACAGAGAGGAAGACTCTGGAGAAACAGAGGCAGAGAAATTATTGTCAAAGAAGGAAAAGAATCCACAGAAAAGTTTAACTTGTGCTGATGCACTGCAGGTTTGGCTTGACCAAGGTTATTCTGTGTGGCTTTTTACCTTGGGGAGGTAACCTTAAAGACTACTCTCACAAAACTAGTATTTCAACCACTGAGCTCAGAAACGTCATGCTGGGGCTTCTGGGAGTTGTTTTTGCTCCTTACCCCTCACAAGTGTCCTTTGAGATGGCAGTCCATCAGGAATGCCATCTAAGGGCAGCAGGAACACAATCATTTGATAGAAAAAGGAATTTTTATCGTCTTCAAATAGATGGATGAAAGGTGAACTTAATGGCCCTTCCTGCACAATTAAGATCTTCTTATTCCCTCCTTCCTTTCCTGTTTTTTCATTTGAAGTGCTTGACACTTAAAAAACCAAAACTGAAATGCATTAAAGTTGAGCAAAAGCAATTTCCGACCCCAGGGAATGCTGCAAGACACCAGCCTAAAGAAGATGAGCACTTGCCTTTAATGCATAGCAAACATATATTCCATGTTTCTACAATGTTTATGGTACATTTTATGTATTATGAAAGTAATTTACCTTAAGGGCCTCAAAAGTGAGCAGCACATCGTTGGTTCGCTTCAAATCAATGTAGTACATCATCAGCTCCCTTGATCCCAGTTGCATAAAGATGGGTAGCAGCTGAGAAAAATAAAAATGGAACACTAGCTGAACATTTCATGAGAATTACAAGGTCTCTTTTGGTTTATACTCTCTCAAACCCCCAATTTTCCCCTATTAGCAGATACCTGTTATGAGAGGTCAGAGGTAACCAGCTCCATCCATAGGAAGCAATAAAGGTTAACAGACCTCTTGTAATACATCTGCTGACTGCAGCAAGGTGCATGGCAGCTGCCACACGGAAATCTTAAGACTCTCCTCCAAGTGCGGCTATGGAAGTCCACACAGATAGCACCCTGGAGAGAGGCTCCACCTTCCATCTGTGCAAAGACAACTACCCAACAACTGAACAGAAAAAACAGGAGAGCAGGGCAACAAACCAAAACCCTTTGCATCATTCTTTGCAACACCTTTATGCTAGTAATTCCTATTTTTATAGCCTATTATTGCTGGCATATGAAGCAATCCAGTCTGCATGCAGGGTGTCAGGGGGTAATGGTTTCTCTGGCTCTCACAGAAACAAGGCACACATGTGCACACACATAACATCTACCACAAAGCAAAACCGTGTTGCTTTGTTCTGGTACAAATAAAGGAAAGCCACAAAAAAAAAAAAAAATTAAAAATGGAAACACTTTCATAAATCTGACACAGCCACATTATTTTGTCCATTCAAGTAATATCAGTTTTCAAAAGCATCTGCATAACGTGGGCCCTGCCACTTCTCCTCAGAACTACTACAGAGGTTACACAAACCACTTCATTAAGAACTTCAAGTTGATTATTTCCTCAGACTTTTACCTGCAGGAATCTATCATATCCCCCAAAGGAAACAGGAAAAATGGCTGCATTTCAAACAAAGCTTCATGGAAGCAAGCACCAAATTTAGCAGGAACATGGGGGGAAAAAAAATCCCCATGGTGGTTGGGCCATGCTCCAACTACCAAACCACACATTTCCTAAGTTCAGGTTTCAGTGTTATCCACTGAATATTGAATATTACTTGAAGTAATATTCAAACAAATTATTTCATCAACTTAGAAGCCATCAACAACTCAGGAAAAGTTACCAATCTTAATCATGACAGGAAATATTAGAGAATGATATAACAATTCTGCCACTTTTCCCCCAGTTACACTCAGTTTTATGCAGAGAATTAGAGCACAGAGTGCTTCCTCCCACTGTCATATGCTCACCTCTTGGTACTCCCCCAAGGGAGTCAGGTACTGAAGAATCAGCCTCTGCTCTATGGCAGGAGTCAAGGGGTAAAGTGTGTAGTTAGTGCCAATCACCCACGGGGACATTTCTGACCAGCTGCTGTTGGACAGTTCAACAAATATCCGCTCTGGTTCCGAGGTGGAGAAGCCCAGCTTTTGCTTGGCCTTCCGGAAGCCATCTCTTTCGTGCTGTTTCCCTGATTTGCTTTTTCTCAGTCCCCCATCATCTAGCTTTGTTGCAGAGTTTACTCTGCTGCTGGTCTTATGACTTGAATCGAGATGAAAGGAGATCTCCATATCACCAGAAACTTCTTCTTGCTCTCCATCTACTGTCATCTCCCCATAATCCATATCCACAGCCTCTTCATCGAGGGGCAGGAGAGGATCTGATGGCACTTTCCGAGGACTGGGGCGCTTGTTCTCCTGTTTTGTGGTCATTTCAGTGACCTGCAGCTCTCGTAGCCGACGAAGCACCAGAGCCACCTGTTTCACAAAAGCAGCACTCATGAGCACACACTCCTTGCTTTGATCATGCAACTCACCTCAGCCATATTTTTTGTTATCACCATATAACTCCTCTACAGTACAAAGGGCTGAGTACACTGTGCTGTACATTTGCCCGGAGAAATAACAACTTTAAAGTGAGAGAATTCAAACCCATTTTGTTATGGCTACTTTCACTCTAAAATATCAGCACCATGTCTCCTGTGTGAGGAGGAGTGGCTGGAAAGCCATCAGGAGCAGATGAGCTATACTGGTGCTAACAGAACCATATACAGCTTGCAGCATCCTTCCACCATCTCAGCCCAGCCTGAAAAAAAGGCAACATTCCCTTTGGAAGCAGAAGCTTTGGTACATTTCAGTTCCAGAAAACCAAAGGTTTTCCAAACCTGTTTAGAGGTTTAGGTTGAATGTTTTCTAAACATTACTTTTAATGTTTAGAAGACATGTCATCACAATTTCAGCATAGCTGTCTCCATGCTGACTTACCTTTCATTTTAAAACCTCTGTCTGGTGGGCAAATCACAATGTGCAATAATTACAGATGTAGAACTTCTGAAAACACTTTAAGGAAAGTATGAATATGAGCCCCATTAAAAAGTAAAGTACCTGACTTCTTAGGTTTCCACTGGCATTTTGAATACAACTGCTGTTAACAGAATAATCAGGCTGCATGCTCCAACTCAGTCAGGAAAGGATGGAAACCATGACTCTTACAGATAGTACTACAACCACTGTAAGACTCGTATATTAACCCATGAATGTGAGCTCCAAGAAATAAAAATTACAAAGAGGTAACTAAACTCCACAAAGAGAAAGTGATTGAGTGGTCATTACCAATTGTGAGTTCTCATCCCTGTAATTTGCAGCAATGTCCTGGTTTTCCATAGCTCCTCCCAGCAGTCCTGTTGCATATGTCCTTAGTGGCTGATCAGCCTCTCGTGCCCACTTAAAGAGATTTTCCACTATGCCTTCCTAGAAGGGAGAAAACAAGAAATCAGTTCTAACAGCTACATTTCATCTTTAACTTGTCAGTCCAGAGAAAGCACCTGTAGGGAAGAATTCTCTCTAATCTCCAGTAATGACCAGGCTAGATTTCCTATCAAACATGTAATGAATAAAAATAACTGGGACAAAAAAGAAATAAAAAAGAAGAAAATTTAAAAAAATCTAAAGCTTTAAGCTGCATGAAACTATGCCCAGACATCAGATATTTGGATTTGCACACCTGCAAAAAGTGGCCAGTCCAGACACTTCCTAGGAAATAGCAAAACACTACAGGTATGAAATAATCCAAACAAACAAGCCCCACATTCCAGTCAGTTTCACTAAAAGAAATCTCCAGCAATTCAGCAAATTTCAAAGAAGCTGTATTGAATTTACATCAAATAAAATGAAATTTGGCTAAATTCAAAACAGACAGTTAAAAAGACAATGGTTTAGTATGAAAGATTAATTTGTTTCCTCTAAATTGTCACTGGATTTGGAAACATCAGCAACAATGGATCATTATCACGACAGAAATCTCGCACATAATTTGAATTATAGGTACAATACAACAAAAGAAAGTGAAAAGTAATAATGAAGAGACATTTTAACAGGAACTCTCAGCTTACAGATCTTTAGAGTTGCCTGTTATATATTTAAAGACAATTGCATTATTTAAACGCTCTTATGTAATTAAAAAAAAAAATCTTGCTGATGAGCTGTGAAATCCCTTGGTCGCTAGAGGGCCTCTTTGTGAGGAGAACAGCACCTTCTTTCCAAAGCCTCCTATGTACAGGAGCTCTAAGTGCCCGGAACAGAGCTCTAAATACTCTCAAGGCAAAAGGAAAAAAGTCCTTAAGTGCAAAACTCCATTTCATTTCAGTTTACAGAGAGCTTTGGTCCCTGGAAATAGCTATATTCTTCTCAAATGGGGAACTATTGTTTTGGTTTTAAATTGTTTTCTGGCCAAGGCTTCCCAGCCTCAGCTTTTGGACAGATCACAAAGAGCTCAAATTAAATTAAATCTTTGACAAAGGGAGCACATTAATCTTTTCTTTTATCATGCTTTAGAATTCATATGCATGTTTCCAACAGTAGAGAAATTAATTCAGAACTTTTATATAAAGCACTACCGCATTTCCAAACTTCAGAAAAACATTAGTTCTTACACATGAGGAAACTGTGACATGAGTGAAATTCACCTTCTCCTCACTTTCCACACTGTGTGCATTCCTTCAGAACAACACATTTGTCAACATGCAGAAGTCTGATTCAGCTGTCCATCACAGTTCCAGATAATCCCCACAAAGCTTGTGGATTTTAGACTGCTTAGTTAAAGTATGACTTGCTTATCACTTAGCTCTAGGAAAGCTATCGCTCTGCCAGAGCTGGGGATTACTGGGCAAGTCCTCCATGTTCTATACAGCCTGCTCCATTCACAGGCTTATAAAGTAACAATTCAAATTATAACAATTCCCAAAACATTACATTAAGTTCCAGCTCCTCTATTTGAATCAGCCACATCACACTTTAAAAAAGCTATGAAATACCCAAATTTTGATTAATTGAACAAGCCAAGAGCAAAAAGCCTGAAACCATTAGTAAGATTGGACAGATTTGCTCTCAGACACAGAATTTCAATGGGGCTTTCTACTGGTTTCTCCTTTGGCAAGTCTTGTTGGAGTACAAAATAAAGGAAGCTTAAAACCCAAGCTTTAGTACAGGTGATACCTTTTCCTGAAAGACAACAGCTGTTTCCAGTCCCGGCATGATGTCCAGAAGAAGTCTGCAGGCAGCAGTGTTTAGTGGAGGTTCTCTGCTTGTCATCACATAAGCATTCACTAGCTGCAGAAGATCAGGAACAGCACTGGTTTGAAATTCAACTCTGACCAAACCCAGAGCCATGAAAGCCTTACAGCTTCCACAGCAGCAAAACAATAAAGTAAGGAATGCCAGTCTAAGCCCTGGATCTCAATATGACCAGCCTTTAGCCTGCTCTCTCAATGCCTTACAAGTTGGGATTACTTCTCAGAGAAGCAGAGAGCCTCTGATCTGCTGTTCACTGACTAAATATCTATCTTGAACTGATTTGTAGAGACAAGTGCCTTGAAAAACTGTAACAGTGCGAACATGAAAAGATAACTAAAAAAATTAACATAAGAAATTGCACATTTTTAGTTGCACCTGTATTTGCTTACCACCTGCAGTTTAGGACAGAAAGACATGCAAAGAAATCTGTCAGAATCCTTCCAGCAATGTGTACTGATATAGGTGCTTGCAGGAATGCAAAGGTAATAGAATTCTAGCTATTAAGTTGTGTTAGAGGTTAGCAATACAAGTGGAAAGACAGACTCTTTGCCTCCTGATTCTCTGCCTGAATCTTCTCAAGCTGACATGCTCTTCTGCTCCTGCAGGCAGCCCAGCAGTTCCAAGCACTCAGAAACAAAGCACTGGAATTAGTGGTATTATTTCCATTATAGAAAGAAATGATGTTTTTAGACTTGTATTAGAGAAGCTCTATTTTCTTTAAAGAGACTGCTAAATCTTGAAAACAGCTAATTCATTTGTTGTTACACACATTCCAATAGCTCATGAACTCCCTTTTACTTGAGTCACTTTAACAGTGGAAAGCGTGTTGATCTTAAACCCATCTTAAAAACCAGTATAATGAAAAAGATAATTCTGACACCACTAAAATAAATATTAAACAAGTACCAAGGTCAACCAGCACAGAGGAAATAAAAGCAATAAGGTGGTATGAGGGATTGACAGAGGAAGTTCTCAAAGCAAACCTACCGCATTCATGAAATCATCATTCTTGAAGAGTATCCTCAGTAAGTGACCAAGCATGCACTCTGGGTCTGCCCGACCTGTGGGAAAAACAGGAGAACACTCATCTTCCTACCTCAAGATGCCAACATTAATATTGAACTGCTACCTTCAAACCGACTGTGGGATGCTCTAGTGTCAGCACTACAGAGCACAACTTCCAGGTATAAAAGCAGTGTCAGACCTAGATCAGCAGCTGACACATCCAGGTTAAAAACTGTTTACTTTTGAATATGAGCTACCAGGTGAGCACTGGGACACAGCTGGTGCTGCTGAAAGCACTTAGGACACCTTACCTGGGTGTCGGTCATCAAACGGGTCTGGGTCCCCTTTGCGGTACTCTTCAGTCTCCTTCTCAATCAGCTCGGACATTCTGCAGCAGAAACAACACAAAGTGAGCAGAATTCACACTCCTGGAGCACAGCTCCTTACATGCACAGATCTGTCAGAGCACTCCAAACCAGCCCATCAGCTTTCACCCAACACTCAGTGCTACCAGAGGATATTTGTCAGTCCACAATAGGGGGAAAACACTAGCCTCTACTATCTCATCTCATTTTTAGCTCTGAAACACACTGAACCTGTAGCAACACCCCAGAGAAACACAGACAGGACACTCTGAAGGGCCAACACCTTTTATTTACTCATGTTAGACTCCCTGTGGTGTTCTACAACACATAGTGTAGAGACTTAGAGTAAATAAAGGGCTTGAGCAGTGCTTCTCACCACTACAGTGTCTTTCTTTGGCAGCAGAGCAAGTCCTGAACAGGTGACTTAGTCCTCCTCCCTGTTCAGTCTGTGCAGGGACAGCTGTTCAAACTCTCTGCATTTTTTTGTTATTTTGCACATTAAATTTCAATTGTGTTGTAGAACATAAATATTTAATAAATATTAAATACATTTATTAAGTGCTGTGTAACCTCTATTCAGTTATCAACTTTTTACCATGCGTCAACTACCACCACGGATAAGATGAGAAACTCAGCCAGCTCCCTGTTTACAGACCTCCAAAATACATTAAATACTCCTCTGTATCAGAAAAACAAAATTGTGTTGTTTTAGAGCTATGCCTTGCCCTAAATTGAGAAGCAGCCTCAGCATAAGAAATACTATGCTCTAATTTGTTCAGAATGAACAGTAAGATAATTATTATTTTTGTTTACACAAAATCAAGAAGAGGAAAATTATCTCATGGTCATGCAATAAATAATTCCATAGTCATACACTGTCCTTCTCCATGTAGTGTTACAGCAGAAATATATGCAATTTGAGGTGAAATAAAGAGCGCTTAATTCAATTGAAAAAGCATTAGGAAATTAAATCTCATTTCCTTGATATACAACATGATTCCTTCCCCTCTACAGAGGTCCAGAGTGGGAGGCAGCATCTATGTGAAGCAGCACAGCATTTTAAAACAAGGTCTTAATACCTCAGGGTAGTTATCTAGGCAGAGTTTATCACAGGGGAGGGAAAACTGCTGGAAGGCTGCAGTAATCCCTGGAAAAATATTTGTCTTTCACAGAGGATTTCCCTTGCAGAACACTGCTGACTTCTACTCCATTCCTGTTACCTTCCAGAAAATATCCAGTGTTCCCAGGCATGACTAGAGGCAAAAATGTACAGTCCTGCCTCTGTGAGCTACACTGACTTGCCAGTGTGACAGAGGATGACTCCTGCCAGATTCTAGGAACAGCAAATTAGCTCACTGGGAATGAGCAGAGAACTTTCTTGCTTTCATTTGATCTGACAATTATCATTCAACAAACTGTTGATCCTGTGGGGTTCCAATATTTACTTTTATAAGCTTGATTGTGAAGGGATGCAAATTGTGTCCCTTGTTAATAATAGGCAGCACAGCTTGAGCTCTCAAAAAATTCTGGCAAAAGCAAGTTACTTAAATACTCCACTGCCAGCTACTCATTTTATTTCCATGAGAACTAATAGCTTGAGGGATGTCTGCTGACAGAAAACTCAGACAAATGGGGAGCTGGGAAGCAGCACTCTCGCCTTGTCAGGTCTTTTGAGGTGATAATCAGCGTTTTGGTGATGTGCCAGAAAGGACAGACAAGCAGCATGGAAAGTGAGCACAACACTCTGGCCAGTGCATCCTGTCTGGGTAGGCAGCCAAACAGCAAGCTAGTGCCCAGTGCTTTCAGGGACAACATTATCACAGGCTCAATGAAAGGCAAACGTGAATCACTAATAATGGAGGGTTTTGAGATAATTATTCACAATTGTTTGACCAAAATAAAAAAAATACAAAATGCATTGCCTCTTGAAAATTGATTAAAAAAAAAAAAAAAAGAAAATCAAGAAAAATCAAGCTTGCTTACAATACTCTTCTTTTAACTAACACATATAAAGGTGTTTTATGACTTAGATAAATCTATCTAGATCAACAGCTTTGTCAATTCTCAACTCAACTGAGTATCAAATAACTACCAAGGCTCATTCCCACCTTTTAACATGGGCACCTGGTACACAGGGCTGTAACAAAACACAATTCACAAAACCACAGAACTTCTATTCAGTTTTCAAGATTTCCTTCACTCATTTGGCATTATACTGGTTCTGCAGCCACTTCCAAGTCTGCAGACAAGATGCAGGATTTACAGGGAGCTATTCACTTCTAGCTAATTTTTTTTCTCTTTACAACTGCCTTTGGAAAGTTAGTCAGATCCTCATTTTCACTTGCCACAAACTGAGTTCACCTTGGGAGTGGGGAAGGAAGGGACAGGGGTATACAGAAAAGTATGTCAATATGCAAGGCCCCCAGTGATCTAGATGGCACAAGAAAGCCATCCTAATCCTGCTCTGTGTCATCACCCAGCATTAATGACCAACTTGAGTCTTTGCAACAGATTGCAACAGTGTAAGATGCTCTAGGATCCCATATCACAATATGGCTGGTTTGTGGAGATGAAGTTACAACATTAAACTGCTGATTAATTCCCTTGATGAAAAAGGCTCCTGGGATGCAATAAATGATCTGAGTCCCAGGATTTGCCTGATTGGTTGAACATGATTTGCATGCAGTCTATGAAGTAACACTATTGCAGGATCATTTCAATTTACAGTATTTTTGAAAACCATGTATATTAAATATGTTGTTTGCTGACAGGCTTTCCAAGCAATTTCCTCAATTCATACCTTCTAACTCTCAACTGTTTCTAAATCCAGAAAACCAGCTTTTTGGAAGTGACAATTCAGCTGTGGTCTTGTAACTGGCGCTATTACTGTTGCTGTCCTCGTCCTGTTACTGCACTCTCACCTGTGCTACCTCAGCATCACATTCTACAGACCCCCATCCACACAGGAAAGTTTTCTTCTATTTAGCTCACAAGGAGGAAAGAAGTAGAGAAATATCACTCACCAACAAGCATGACCACAGCTCCCTCTGCCCTGCAACCAAACCAGTATGCAAGGGTATTGCTCTGCCTCAGGACATTGGCCAGTGCAAGCTCCAGTTACCAGCAAACTCTAAATATCTAAATAGCCAAAATTCTCTCATACAGATACAAATATGGCTCTCATTGATAACTGAGGCACTGTAAATCTAATTTATGATTTTAACTTCTGGCCAAAGCCAGTAGATCCCCTTGCTACCTAGCTTAAATAAATCTGTACCATCTCCACTAAAGCAAAAACACCCAAGCCTTCACCATTCATAACCACTCTTCCTGCTGCACAGAAAAACCTTGAGAAACAACAGAGTTATTAGACTTGTCTGAGCCTAAATGATGCAGGGAGCTCCAGGAGCTGAGTGGGAGCAAGAAGTGCCAGACTGCTATAAGCACAAAAAAACCACATGTTTCGTTCAAATGTCTTTAAATTTCTTAGAATACAGTAAATTTCTGGTTATGCCAACAAGAAAAAGCCTTGAAATAGCACACATTTCCTTCAGACAATACACAAAAATATACCAAAACCTGTCTCATGATTTTCAAGAGACCCACTAATTTTCAAGTGTTTAGGGTTGTATTTCTGTTGCTCATCTCCCTCTCCTGTGCTGCTATTTTTAAAATGCAGTAAGAACAGCAAAAAAGTTGTGGCCAGTGGGTGAGGCTCATCACAGACCTGAGCAAAGAAACTCCACCAGACTCCTGTTGCTTCCACCCAGTGCCAGCTCCAGCTCTGTGCACTGACCTGTCTGACCCAACAAGGCAGAAGAGACACCTGGATTGCTCCTGAGCTGCAGAGCAGTTGAGTCCTGCACACACAAGGCAGGCCATGGATCTGCAAGCAGAGCTGTGAGGAATTGGGGGAATTTCTGCAAATCTCCCCTTAAAGGAGGACTAATGTCAGTCTACTCAAATGAAGCCTGGCTTGGGAAACCACAAATGCAACTGATCATTCAAATACTTCTTTTGTACTAGATACTGTCTTATAATTAATGGTGTTACCTAGACTGCCCCAAATAATTTTTTGTTCCAGGGAATATTTTTCTCACAATACAATGCCAGTCGATCATCACACAGCTTAAAAAACAATCCAGTTTTAAAATTACACTTTAAATATTCCCTATGAGCTTCACTAATATCTTCTCAATATAGCTCCTCCTACTCTCATCATTTCATTTAATCTGATCAATGTCACTGCAATCTCAAATGCCTCACACCTTGCTTTTCATCTCAATGAATGTTTTACAAGCTTCAAGAGAAGATACCAAAGTTATTCCAAGCGTTTAATGATGTTCCTGACTTCTACTATTTCAGAAAATGAAATTCATGTTTCAGAGACAGTTTGTGTAAGATGTCTCTGCAATATTAATTTCTTACTAGAAGTTTTTATTTAAATACCACACTAACAGTTCATTTTCCAGACCAAGAAAATTAATTACAGGTTATCGGGTATGTGAACACCTCAAGAAAAATATGGTCAAAGCTGCTGTCATGTAACTTCAGATATTCAGCTTTAGGGATTTGCTTAATAGACCTTACCTGGTGAGAATAGGGACCATGTCTTGCCCGCTGCCATGTTCTTTCTCCCATTGCTCAAGCAAAGTAGTGAGCTCAGCCTTGGAGTCCACATGCCCAGATCCTGAAGTCATGGCTTAGCCTAAGGGAGAGGTAACAACCAGAAAAAAAAAAAAAAAAAAGAGGAGGGCATAAAAATGAGCAAGAAATCCCACTCTTTTCCTGTATTCATTGAAACAATCTAAGTCAAATATTACAAGTCATTTGAAAGAGGCTAATAATACTCAGAGAAAAGGAGTGAGAAAAAAAAGTGACAGAACAGTGCTTTCAAAGGTGAAAGCTTCTTTCTGGTCCTTTGCCTGCAGACTAAAGAGCACATGCACCTCTGAACACAAGTCCTGACTGGTGCTCCCCAGTCCTGACCAGGCTGGTTGGAATGCACAGCTCACCACAACTGTGTTCACTGCTGAGCCTTGTAAAAGCTCTGCCTCAACTCCAGTAGCACACCTGAGCTACCCTTTGTGGAGATTTACTCAAGAACCAACCCAGCCAGGGCAGCAAGATTGTGATCAGTGTTATTATCCCAGTTTAATGCCCTGCAGCCAGCGGTGGAAGTGCCAACCAACTCCTCAGGTCCACAGTGCTGAGGAGCAGAGGCAGCCCCTGAGCGCTGTGGGCAGTGGGAGCAGCCTCAGGACAGCCGTGATGGGAAAGAGCCAGACACCACCAGCTCAGGGTTTCCACCACTAGCTCAGGGTTTCCAAGAACAGCCAGTGGCTCCAGGAGGAGGGAAGAATGATCACAGGAGGAAACACTGGTGCAATTACTTCAGATTTATCAGCCTTTACTTGCATGACAGCAGTTGACAGAAGATTAATCTTCCCATACTCAAAAGCAAGAAAATCCTACAGCACTGAGTGACTTGTTGAAGTACCATTTAATGAAGGGAACTATCACTGTAGGTTCTGTTTAAGCCTTCAAATTTCCAGGTGTCAGCTTTTGTCGATCTGATAAAAACCTACTAGAAATATTAACAGCTAAACTAGAACAAAATCTGTCTCAAGATACTGCCATGCCCCTAGTTTCCAACCTGACAGACTGTGATTGCTGTGAAGAGTTGTAACTTCTGGAGGAAGGAATACCCAAACCTGATTTATAAACTGACTTTGTATTGGTGGTGTGGAACAGTACACAAAGCAAAACAGATTTCTTCACATCAAAAAACACACAAAGATTTTCAGCATTCCATTAGCCATAACATAGCCAATATCCATCTGTCATGAGATTAAATATCCATTTGTCATAACTGACCCACAGAAAGAAGTTTTCAAACTAGTGTTAAATACAGAAGCATTTAAGACAGTGACATACACATCAACTCCTGAAATACATGTTCAGGAGTCAGTCAAATGGCACTCTAAAGTCAGCCACAGCACAGATTACATATGCATTTATAGCCCAAGTTGTCTCTGAAAAACATCACATTCATTTAACTGTGTGCTGGACACCTCTAATTGGTTTAAAACTTTTCCTCACTTGAGGAATGGATGAACAATACTACAGTTCTACCTCTTGTTTCATAGGTGCCTCTGAATTTAATGTACTGTGACTGGATAGTTAAATGGGAAACATTTAACTATGGGAAGAAACATTTAACTAATGGGGAAGAACACTGGCTGAAGATTAAACTGGCAGAAACTGCACAAAAGTCATTACCCAAAGACCACAAAAAAATAACCCTGTGACTACAAGAACACCATTTTGATAAGTACTATATAAAGTGAACATATGCTAACAAAAAAACTACCAAAGCATGAAGAAGGATGATGTTTCCTAAATCGCAAGTAATTATGATTTTATCTAGGGCATTCATTATTCATTCCTTCTTTTCAGAACTACATCAGGAAATTCAATGCAAATGCATAAATTGCTGAGGAAGAAACACTACCTTAGATGCAGGCAAAAATATAGTGAGCTTGTACACACACACACACACACCCCCAAAACACCTTTGAAAATAAAAACTACTCCAAGCTAATAAAGCCCCATTTCCTTTTTCATTAACTGAACATCACTTGCCAGCAGCACCACTTCAGAGCTTTTAAATATCACAGAAAAACATTCAGACAAATGCACTCTGAGCCTAAGAACACAAATGCTGTACCGGAATCCACATTCAACCATTTCAGACACCCCCACCTTCATTCTGTACTCAAGAGATACAGAAAAAAGGGTCCTGTGACCTCAGAGCTTGTACAGGGCTTGTGCAGGCTCTCCTGCAATCTGGAGAAAAATTTACTTCCTCTAAAAACCCTTAACTGCTCCTGCTGGAAAACAGAAAAGGTCCAGCAATACCTGCAACAGGTCAACCAAGTCCAAGTCAGGAAGACCACAGGACCTGCTAACACTGCCCTCTGGGACATCTCATGCTATACCAAAATCAAGTGAAAACTCACACCTATCCCTAAAACCTGGAGTATTGCCTCAATAAAGCACATTATTGGTCTAAATAACTGGTGCTGACAGAGAGTTGTTCTCCTAAAATGAAGTTATAACATAAAAAGGCCACCTTTTCTACTGGGACACACTAGTGACAGCGACTGTCTTGCCAAGGCATCTCCTCTCTTCCACAGACTTCCCTCCCAATCTATTCCAGAACATACATTTTAGATGGCATCACAGAAACTCTTACTGTGCTCACTTTTTTCAAGAATCCACCTTAAATCAAAGTCAAGAGCTCTGCAGAGAGGGCAAGAACATAAATGATATGAACTAACCTGTAACTGTCAGCAACACACCTGGTCTGATGGAGAGGAAATCTGAGAGAACAGCTCTGACTTTCACTACTTCCCTTGAACAAGCTACTGAAAAAATTCCATCTTAAATTGCTCTCCAAGAACCAGCAGAAGTGATCTGATTTAAATTGGGGGGGACAGGAGGGGAGAACAGGGGGATGTAATTTTTTTCTTTTAGTATGTTTTGAAAATCCCTGCGCACTACAGATTTATACATATACAAAACATCTAATATACATAACATATACATAATATATACAGAACATCTAATAAGCTAAGGAATGGGATTTTCTCCCAAACAGCACTATTGCCAAAATATCTTTAGAATCAATATTAATAAAACATAAAGCACTTACTTTTACTTTGAAAGACAAATATTTGTAGTCTTAACTACCATGGTGGCCACTGCCACTGAAAACCCACATGTGCCTGTTTCAGCACACCATGGCTGGTGCACATGGTATTGCTTTAATATTAATCACTGCTTGTATTCCTGTGTCACAGCAAAGGCTTCATGGGCAGTTCACTCTTCTGAGCTTCGATGTAAGAGTTTGACATACAAGGGAAACCCAAAGAATATTGAGACACAGATTCCTCAAGGTACTCACATGTTTTTGAAACCTCAGACACTTTAGTGCTTGAGTCACCTTAGTGAGACACCTCTGAACAGCAAGGAAATAAAATTCCAGTGACCTCTAACCACAAACCTTGATTCAGTGCCTGGAACAATTCAGCTCCACCTTTCTGTCCATACGGGCCTCGCAGTAACCACAACACTACCACAGCTCATTCCCTTACTGATGCTGTGTTCAGGGAAAAGCTTAGGAGGTTCTGAACACACTCACTTCCCACAGATAAACATTTGAAAGCATGAAACCTCTTAGTGAATATAAATATACCTGTAAAATCTGAAAACCAACAGTTTGGTTATTTGGAAAATGAATGCAAAAGGCCTAACTTAGCAATTTAAATGGAAAATTAATGAGCTACACAATAAAATAAAATAAACAAAACAACAAAAAACAAACAAACAAAAAAAAAAAAAACCCCAAAAAATCTCCTGAAAACCACAATTTTAATAAACATTCCAGGAAGACTGCACATTCAAGTTAATTAATGGACAAAAATTACATGAAGATTTGTAATTCCACATGCATAGGGGCAACTCAAATTCTAATAACTGTGCTTTGAGCCAGCTTAAATAGTCCAGTTTTACATTGTTCCCAAACATGATTCTAAGTATGGCTGAGGACACAGTGTAGAGGAGAAGACCAGCATCATAAAGCAACACCACTAATGACTTGGAATTTAGTTAATTGACCAGCAAAGCTAAGCAGTACATCTGTAGGTCCTTTCATACTTGTATTTTAACACAAAGAATTCCTTACTTCAAGAAAAAATAAAATTCTCCCTCTCATCACAAATATCCTTTAAAGAGATGAGCCATCTGACAGCTATTTGTCTAAACCTGTTGAGCCTGAAGTAACCACATGGAATTTAAAGGATCACAAACTGCCAACACTGAAGTTCACTTGTGGAAATAATATACCACCAAATAAGAAAAGCCTCGCAATCTCTGGAGGACAAAAACGTGGTTTGGTGTCCTACACTGAGGGAAGTCTTCATTCGTTCAACTTCACTGTTTAACAGAGATCCAAACTGGCTGTTATACTGAACATATCCCTACTGTTGCTTTTAAGTATTTGTTTAAAAACCTGGCTGGTTTTTTGGGGCGTTTTTGTTTGGGTTTTTTTTTTTTTTTAATTAAGGCATTTTAAGGACAGGGAAAACCACAAGGTTATTCAGTTTCCTGGAATTTCTCCTTTTACAAAACAAACTTAGAACTACGCTCTGATCTAGCAGGACAAGCCCAAAAAACAGGAACAAACTTCTGTTGTCTACAAAATAAGAGGAAAAAAAAAAGCCCCGCTCCGTTTCATCATCAATTCCTCTTCGCGCGGCTGCAAGGGGAAACACGCGGGCCGCACCTCGCGGGGGCGGCCGCTGACAGCTCCCGCGGGGTCCCACACTGCCGGGCTCGGCGGGACGCACGGGCGGCCCCAACGTTTAAAGGTCGGCAGAGACCAGAGTGGGGGGAGCGAGGAAGCAGAAAGCCTCCCGCCCGACCGGGCCCAGCACAGGAGGAAGAGCCGGCGCAGGGGGCGGGCCGGGCGCGGGGGCCCGGGGCGGGCGGGGCGGCGCAGGCCCGGTCCCGCCGGGGGGGACAGGCCAGGCCGGGCCGGGCCGGGGCCGCCGGGCCCCCTGCCCCGAGGGCGCCCCCTAGCGCGGGGGCGGACCCGCAGCCGACCCTGCTCCCCTGAGGCGCCCCCCCCACCCCGCGCCGCTGCCCCTGCCCGGCGCGGAGGCCGCGGCCGCCAACCGGCCCGGCCCGGCTCGGCTCCAGGAAAGCGGAGGCGGCGCGTCCCGCCCAACCCCGACCCCGGTACCTGCGCGCTGCCCCGCGGTGCCACCGCCGCCCCCGGCCCCTGCTGCCGGCCCCGCGCACCCCGCGGCGGCCGCGATCGCTGTGGAGGGCGCACACTTTTTTGCGTCACCGGGCTGCGTCACGGCGCGCGCGTCACGGCCGTGAGGGAGCGGGGCGGGGGCCACACTCTCGGCCGGCCTGCCGGGAAAGGGAGTTCGCGCGGGGCGCATGCGTCTCCCAGGAGCTGTCGCCGCAGAGGGTGCTGGGAGCTGTAGTTCCTGGTGCGTGCCGCCATTGCCAGCGCCGTGGCTTCGGGCGGAGGGGTCGGCGCTTTACCAGGCGTTCTCCGGAGAAAGGGGCGAGGCTGTTGGCTCCGCGGCACGGTGTGGCGCGGAGGAGCCGCCGGCAAGCAGCTGTCGGCCCCGATACCCGCGTGCCCGCCCCGATAGCGGCGTGTTGCTGGGCACGCCGCCATCCGCCCTCCAGCCCCACGGTGGGACCATCACCAGCTGCGGCTGCGCTTCCTTTCTTAAGGTCGAATATTGTTCACTGTGTTGTTCACCTGTTAGATCACCTCCAGCTGCACAGCGAGGTGCTTCAGAGGGAGGACAGCTTGCAGGAGAGCTGGGATGCCGAGCACGCCGGCTCCTGTTCCAGAGTGATTCCTCCTATCCCCGACACAGGAAGGAACATCGTCCTGCTTCTTGACACTTAAACGGGGGGTGATTTTGGCAGCTGTAGCTAAACCCCACAGCAGAACTGAACACTGAACACTCACCTCCACCTCTGCTCTGGACCATAACAAAGGAGGAAGAGGAAACTCGGGTTCTCCTGAGTCTCAGAAAAACTTCTCTTCCCACGTTCCCACCCTTCCTACAGCTGCTCCTTATGAGCTCCGGAGAGCTCATCCACTCCCCAGTCCTTCCCTCTATCACTGCAGGAAAAGTTATGCACCTGCCTGTGATGAGAGAGCCTGTGTGCAAAGAAACCCTTCAGTACTGTATAGCCCTATCCCTGTGTGCCTTCCACATGCAAAGTCTTCTGTTCCTCTGGGATTGTTTTTCTTTGTCTGTTGGTTTCACAGTGGGAATATCCCTGCTCTTGTGTGCTTTTACAGTGGTAATGAACTGTTATTTTGCACGGTCCCTTGCCCTGCTGTATCGAGTTGCCCATGGAGAAGATCCACGTACTGTCAGCGAAGTTACCATTTCTGAGGGGAAGGAAGATCTGGAAAAGTAAACTCCTCACCCAGGTCCTCGTGGCTGGTAGGAGAGCACCAAAAGTATCAGACCTACCTGCAGTGTTAATATCCAGGCAAGTTCATCAGTTCTACAGCTGCATCTTCCTCCTCCCCTACAAGGCACCTGGGAGCCTCAAGGCAGGTGAAGAGATTCAGATCCTGGCACATTGCTGGCACAGGGCACAGCTTGCAGCTACCTCTGGCTCTGGCACAGCTCTGCCACAGCCTCCTCTACAAACTGCCCAAAATGATCAGGCCTCCAACTCCTGCATTTCCACATCTCAAAGATATTTGGGAAGGATTCATTCCAACATTATAGTTTCCCACAGGGCAGGTGGGAGTCCTACTGGCTCACCTGTCAGGAACAAGACATGAAAGCAATGAAATCCCAGTTTATGCTGCTGTGCTCTAGTAATTGCTGAGGTACTGGCAGGAGCTTTTCTCATAGAAGAATAAAAAATTAGTTAATAAGGAGAAAGAGGGTCTTTCCTCGAGAAAAAAGCTTCATAAGCACCATTCCTATCTAAGATGCCCCACAGTGTCTGCATTAATCCACTTTCTTGCATTGCAGCTGCATAAATCCCTTCCCTGGGCAGTGTTTGCACAGGTAGAGATTCTGCTACCACACTTACAGCATCTGACTGTCAGTCTTGATTGACTCCAGGATAATGAGTACAACAGTGGGAATCCTGCAGCACTGGATGTAGTGAGTAAGCCCCCACCCTCACAACACTTAACCTTAATGATGCAATTGAAGGAAAAACCCACAAAACAAATGCAAAATATGGCCATGGGTTGCAGAGCAATAAAAATTGGAGGCCAGCAGTGAGCTGGCACCTCTTGCCCTGTGGGATCTTGTAGCTGAGAGGCCCGTGGTGTGCGAGGAAGGGAAGGTTCACACCCATGGGCTCCCCCACCAGAACATATTCCACAGGATGGCAAACTGATAGTAACCTTGACTAATAGCTGAATGACAATTTGAGGTTCCTTGAACAAAGTAACCACTCCTCCCCTTCTGTCACATCCCAGATCATCTCACGATACTGTGGTTTACCAGGAGAGGATAAACGCATTTCATGGGGCCCTAAAAACTTCTAGACTTAAGGACAATTAGCTGTGGGATCAGGGGAGGAAAAGCACTGTAGGTGAAGCCAGGAAGACACATATTGTGTTTCCAAAGGATGCCTTGAGTATAGCTAGGGGTGGAAAAGTGTCTGAGATACTTAATCTCTCACAGTTGCTGGCAAAGGCAGAGAGCCCCATACCCAGGCTACAGGCAGCAGTTTCAGCTTCTGCCTGAGCAGACCTTTGCTCTGAGAATGAGAAAAATATCATTATCAAAAAGCTCACAACGTTTCACAACATTCAGAGATGCCTCACCACAGCTGCCCTATGAGGACACAGGATGGATTCTTTAGGCTTTTTGGGGTGTTAATTTGCCACCTTGACCTCCAACACAGTTCTACAGTGATAAAGTTCGTTGATTTGCTACACTCAACCTTTCATTAATTGCCCCATCCTCTTGTGGGACTCAATTTGCTTGTCACCGTGTATCTCCCTGTAACTGAGCTCCTGTTGAAGGGCAGCTGTGACAGTGGTCACTGACCGAGCAGTATCAGCCTCTGCAGCATAACTTTACTGCATGACTCATAGCATAGGTGAGTAGTGAGCCCTGGGATAGTGTTCAGTGCCCTCCCATCACTGTATCACTCTGCAGCAGCAACTGCACCCAGCACCCAGCTGGAATTCCCAGCAGCATCCAGGGAAGGGTACAATGCCGGGACGTGAAGCTTTGGGAGGGTCTGACCCTGCCCTGCTCAGCTGCTCGTAAACTGCCGGGTGTTCCTTCGGCGCGCCCGTGCCCCGGGGAGGGCAGGAACCGGGCGGGAGGGCAGGAACCGGGCGGGAGGGCAGGAACCGGGCGGGAGGGCAGGAACCGGGCGGGAGGGCAGACGGCTGCGGAGCTGCACCTGGGAACGGAGCAGTCTGCCAGGGCAGCAGGGGAGGTCAGCCGGCTGTGATGCACTTTCTGCCGAGTGCCGTCCCCCTTTCCACGCTGCCACTCTCCTGTGTGCCTCTGGGGATCTGGGCAGTGGGCAGCAGGCACAAAACCCTGACAAAAAGGCCTCGGTTCCAACCCTAGGATCGTCTATTGCTCACCCAGCCTGGATCTGCCCAAATAGTTCAGAAGTGGTTTTATGAGGTGCGAAGCAGATAAATATCTGCAATAATACCCCTCATGCCTAAAGGGCTTTAAACACTGTCTAGACTCCCCCAGAGCATCTGATTGACGTGTGCTGAATTTTCACGTTGTACAAAAATATTGCCTGATGGATTAGATTATGGCCATGGGTGACCTGCAAGCTGGCAGCCAGCACCCCTCAAACGATCTCCTATTTCTTGCCCACATCAGGGAGACTGCAGATAATACGGTAGAAAGAGGTACAAAGGGAGAAAAAAAGGTACAAAGGGAAATAAGCAGGGAAGAGCAGTTCAGTGGGATCCCCTCTGCCTGGACAGACTCAGCAGAACAAAGGGGCTGCAGGCATTGCCACAGGTTACCTGCGATCCAGGTGACCGTGGGCAAATGGGGCCAAAATGTGTGCGCTGAGTGTTCCGATAAATGATGTGCGACAAGGGAATAGTTCATCACTAGGTGGCACACCGGCATCATCACACCACAACAGCGTCCTCTTGGGAGGAAAAAGCTCAAAATAGCCCAAAGCAAAAATTAACAAGCAATCATCCGGGGCCGAGGTGCTTAGAGGAGCCATCTGTGTGCTCACACACACAGAGCAAAACCACCCAACAACTGGAGAGAGATATCAAATGTAAAAGGGCAGGCAAAATGTGTTCATTCAATCGAATTCTGCCTGTGCTCCTTCGCTATTTCTGAGTGACGGTGGGAAAGGCAGGGGAGGCTCGCTCATCAATGGAATGCAAAGAGGAAATGCACGGAGGGCAGCAGAGGTCCAGGGAATGCAGTTGCCCCCTTTTCTGAGAGGTATGCCTGCCCTTGTGTGTGGAGAGAGCATTTGGGGGTCCCTCCCAGCAGAAAAGGCCAACCAAAGCTCAAGAAGAAGTTTCTCACAGAGATACACAGGGGACAGTGACAGCAGGCTGATGGCACCTACTGCAAAAGGACTTCGAGGATGGTTGTTTGTGGGAAAAGAGTGATAGGGGAGTGATAGCAACACTTCTGGGGCAGGTTTTCTCTGGCCTGGAGCTAAAATAGCAATACAAACTAAAACCAGCTAAGCTATTTATGAGGTGGGGCCAGGGAGAGACCTACATTTTGGCAGTGGCTGAATTACCATTGTGTCTTGTTTTACTACTATAATCTCAAAGTCTCAAGGACCTTACCATGGCAAACTACACTAACTCTTCTGGACACCCACAGGATCTGCAGGACTTGCCATCAGGCAGGCTGCTCCCCAGGCTCTCCTGGTGTTTGCATGGACCCAGCAGTGCAGACACAGGCTCCCCAGCCAGCTTCCCCTGAGCATTTAGCCCAGACTGAGGAGAGAAGCCAGATCTATATCTAGGAATATGGAAATGCAGAAGAATGTCGTTCATCAGCTCAGATACTAATGAGAACATGAGCAGGCAAAAAGCTCTCTTCCAAACAGGCTGGTGCCAAAACGCTCCATTCAGACACTCAGTGTGATGCCAAGAGCACATAACTGCCTAGCTGAGCATCTGAGTGACAGCACATCTGCGCTTGCAGGCTGAAAGTCAACAAAAAAGTTAAATAGTACAAAGTGATCAGTGTTGCATGAAGTATACACTGACATGAAGTATATACACCTCTTGCTTTCAGCTGCATGGCCCCCAAATTCTGACCATGCTGCTACTGCAGTCTTGCTCAGCACTTTGGGCTCAGCTTCTCACACACACACAGCAACTTCAAGCAGATTTTCATACCTCTCCTTTCTCCCATATTACTGAAAAGTGGGGTTATTGCTGTGTCCTGTGATATATGAGCTATCCAGGGGTATGAAGCTATGAAAGGAAAGAGCCTTTGGGAGACTGGAAGTGCACAGATAAACCATGCACAGAGAATATGCAAGGGAGAGCATGAGAAAAGTGTGGGGACTGTTAGTACACAGAAAGTGGAATCATAGCAACAAGACATCATTTCTTGACTAAACTCATTTCTCTAACTGGGAATGTTAAAAGTTCATTTGAGGCACTACACAAAATCCCCTGCTTGTTTTTGTAGTTTAACAAGGGTTTTCCTTTTTTTATCTGTTTTGTTACTATAAGATACAACCAGCAAAGAAAACTCTTCATACAGAAGGAAGTAACAAAAGACCATGCACAGCATGCTGTGAAATGCCTTCAAGACACACATTGGGAATACAAACAAGTTCTTCCTTATGTTTTCCAGCAACAAGGATCTTAGGGATTACTTGTAACTACAGCAGCTTTAAAAAACAAAGACTAAACAGAACCAGGGAAAAGTACAAAAGTACAATTTTAAGACTACTAGCCTTTTTAAGGGGAGGGTGGGGTTTGTTTTGGTTTTTTCTGCTCTTTTCTTTTCTTTTCTTTTCTTTTCTTTTCTTTTCTTTTCTTTTCTTTTCTTTTCTTTTCATCAGGCCTTAAGTTCAGATTTTTTTATCTGCTTTCTTCATGACTTTTTGCTATAGGAGTTAGCTAGGTCAAGTGTGTTTATGTCTCAGTTTCTGATGCACATGGAAACAATAAGTAAATTGGTGAAAGTGGGCTATAATGGTGGCAGGCACATGTGCAAATGTTAATTTTGTATTCATGAGTTGTTTTATCATGGAGGGATTCCACCAAGGGTCTTCATCCTTGGTATGAAGGCTCATCATATGAAGTATCTCCTGGCAATTCTGATTTTTGGCTTGTCCATTGTGGTGCTTATGGCTCTGGGAGCTCCACAGATATCAACTCTCAGCAGCCACATGTGCATGGCCCCACTGCAGGCACTGCCCAAACACTGGGAACTGCAGCACTAAGAAGTCTGAACTCTTGGCTCTCACATTCAGCCACACTTAGAAACTCTGAAGATCCTTTAGCAGCATGAAGCCTCCAACAGGGTTTGACATGGGGAAAATCCCCAGCTGAAATGAGGTAATGTAAAGCTGAGTGAGTCTGTGCTGGGATTCACACAGGACTCTTGCCCTAAGTTTTTCTCTGCCATGAAATAGGCCACGTCTTTTCACCCAGAAGGAATAACTTCCTCTGGCAACACCTCTGTCTGAGCTGCCCTGATCCTGAACAGACTCTGCAGCCCCAGAAACATTCTGGCACAGGGACATTTGAGGGCTTCCTGAAACACTGCTCACCTCCGAGCCCAGGTACCTAGGAATGCAGCTGGGCCTTGGGGCACGATGATGGGGCACTGGTGCAGACCCAGATCCCTGACACAGTGGTGACTTAACAAAGCTCTGGTTCTGCTGCTGAACTCAAAGTGTCACATCAAGACAGCAGCACCAGTTCCAGGCTCTTCCCTCTTCCACTTGTTCCCTCACATAGACGACAGTGTCTTTTCTTCCTTCTAGGAGCTTCATATCCCCAATCAGTGGAGAACTAATAGAGCAAGAATGAAGCTTCATAAGTTTTCTTTGCCCAAATAAATCAGAAGCACCTGACAACATGGAGGAAGGGAAAGAGAAAAGCACTGAATTTTTAGGAATCAAATTGGGTGCCACAAAGTAGAAAAATACCACTGCCTCCCAGGGTACAGCATGCTCTGTTAGCAACTGCAGCGACATACTCATGGGCTTTAGTCTCCAGGGAACCTTGTTTGTGAACATTTAGTTGCATTTATAGGAGTGCAGGGTATTTGATATAGTAGTCTATTCCTTTTGGGATGTAGATAAGTGTTGTATCCTTATCCTTTTTCTAAAACCAGCATTGATAAATGATAACCAGAAAAATATCTGAATGTCCTCCCTGCTTCTGGAGCTGGGGTTTAAGGGCAGCTCAGATGTGCAGTGAGAGCTACAAATGATAATAAATGGGTGATGCAAAGCTCTGCTTTTCCGTTCAGTTTGAACACCAGGCATGTGTGTAACACACACACCTCTCGCGCTGTAATGGAAGAGGTTTCTGAGAAAGTCACATTTTTACCACTTCTGAATGCAAGGGAACAATAAACTATCAAAAACCAATGTCATCAGTGAGGAGCAGTTATAGAGAAGTGGATACTATTCACAGCCTGGAAGTGCACTTCATTCACAATATTGCATTTGGACAATATTTGAACTACCTGCTGCAGTATGATTCCTAAATTACAATAAAAAGTGGTGACTAATTATGAAATAGGGACATTTTGGAGGAACCATTTTGGCATACCCCAATGAAGATAATTTTTTTTGCAAGATTTTTTTATCTTGCCTCTCTTTTCATCAAGTCTTCTACCGAGAAAAAAGATAATTTTCAGCTATTGGACATACCAAATCACCAGTACAACTGGATAGGATCAACAGGAATTCTCCCTGTATTACCTTATTTCACAGTCTATATTTGTGTTTAATATAACACTTGTGTGCTTATCATAATTTCATGACATTTAATGTAGTACCTGGGCAGCAGTCTTCATCGTAGTCTGCAAGGAAAACAATGCTTTAGGCCAAAGAGAAGTTAAAAATATGCAAGGGCATAATGAGAGATGTTGATGGCTTTTACAGACTGTTTGGACAGCAGAACTCACAGGAGATTTTAGCAATAGGGATGCAAATCTTTAAGCCAGGAAGGAAGAAGGAGGTGTGTTTAGCCACTCTTCAAGGCTAGGATGCTATTTTCTATAAATCAGAGTTTTGCAGTGTGGCTGAGAGTACCGAGATTTATTTTGCTTTGTCTTTGGATCGTGGGAGTAAAATGCTGGTCTCCTTGAAATATGTGGGATGTTAGTGACTAGGATAATAAAGGCGAGATTTCACCATAGACATTTTGAATTCTCCTCATCCCAGCCTCTCCCAGCAGGCTGGCTGGGATTGTTCCCAGCCTGTTTTGTAGCAGACAGGTGCATCAGGCCAGATGAGCTCCTTGAGACACAGTCTCCTCCCGCTACTTACTGTTAACCACAGTTATGCTCTCCTGGGGTACAGAAAACTGCCATGAGCAAGGAGAGAATTCCCTGGAAGATGGTTCCCCAAGGCAGAGCTCTAGGGAACAACATTGCCTGCTGTGGAAAGTTTTACAAACGAGCTGTGGTTACCCACTATCCAGATGGTGAATATTCAGTGTTTGCTTTAGAGCAACAGTTCCAGATGCAAACATGCAACTCCCCATCTCTCCCTTTCACAAAGGAAAATGGGAGTGTTGAGGTCTCACAGTTCCAGCTCTTCTGAACTAGTTCCCTCTTTCCCTGGACTTGATCAGCATCACTCTCCCAAGAGCCTTGGAAAATCAGAAAGGAGGAGGAAGAATGCAGCTTTCTTCCAGGCAGGTTCTGCTGGACTCATTGCAGACATCCCACACGTACAAAGAAAAGTTTTTGCTCCTATTCCTGATGCAGCTTTTCTCTCTGGCTGAACCTTTGCCAAGACTTTAGTAACACAAAGATTTTGTAGTTGTTGGACTTGTACCCCTTGTCCTGTGTATGTAGGAGAATATGCCACCCTGCAGACACTATCAAATTCCAGAGCCTGTATCTTCCTTCCTAAGGAAACAGTGAGGCAGGGGGCTTTGCTCAGTTAGGAATAATTCCCAGGAGGAATTCAGCACTGGCTGAGGAGGATTTGATGGAAAGAGGGCTGTAGCTCCCCTCTTCCCCACGTGAGTGTCAGGTGCAGCATCCACATCCCTGAGCTGTTTTTTTCTGGAAGGACTCTTTGACTTCACCCTGTGCTTCAGCTACAGTCACAGCATGCAGGTCTGCCAGTTCTGGTCCATGCTTCTCATCCCACCTCAAATCACTTGATGCTGGGGAATTGCTGGGAGTACTCGTGTCCCAAACATCTCTTGGGAATTCTGCAGTCTCCTTCCCACGCAGACACCAGCTGGGAGCAATCCATTCCTGCTCAGCTCTGCACCCAGACTGTACACAAGCAATTTTAAATCCAGGGTGTGGACTAGCTGAAAATGACTAAGAAAATGAAAGATGACTAAGAAAAACAAGCCTGTGTGCTGTGGAATTATTTCCAGCCTAAAACAGCTGAAGAGCTCTACAATTTTCCTGCAAAGCCCTGAGAGGGGCACAGATTTGATACCATCAAGGCGTCCCAAGAGCCAGAGTCCCTGCCTGCAGCTCATCTGCCAGCAGATGTGCCAAAACACCTCTTCTGGCTGCTGGGCTTCCAGGACGCTCTATCAGTGGAAAAACCTGCTCTGCCCACTGCTTTTCACTCCTTTAGAGCACAGAGCTGTGCAAAGAAACAAGCAGGGCTGTCAGCTCCTGCTGCAGCCCTCTGCCCATGTCCTGCCTATTTGTGACTCTGTGGCAAAGCACACCAGGGCTGTCGAAGTTGGTGGCAGGTGCAGACAAATATATCTAGGTAAAATTCACTCCTGTCTCTTGGCTGACTTCTGACCCTCTGCATCTGCAGTCCCGCCATTGTCTGCCGCCTTCTGTCTCTTCTTTTGTGTTTTTTCTTTAATTTTGCCCTAATACTTCACATAATTCTTGTTGCTATGCAGGGTTTGCAGGCTCAGCTGCCTGTAACAACCCCTCTCCATGGCTATGTGCAGCTTGGCTGCAGTGAGGACACTTTGCTGATTAATTCGCTTTTTTTTGGTATAGTTATTTTAGATGCTTGGAAATAAAATAAAGCTGTTACTGATACCTTCCCTCTCCTAATGCAAATTAACTTCAGCAAATTAATCCTTTTCAAAATCATAATTTTTGTGGTCTAGACCAGAGTGCAGACAGGAATACAAATTGTATGGCTTAATTTACTCCTTACTTTTGTTCTCACCAGGGCCATAAGGTGGGTGGCAAGGGGCAAGGAAGCAGCACAGTACAACTGCAAGTCAGAAAGAGTATATTTGGACATGTCCATGGGTCCTATGCTGGGTCACCACACAGGGTGATGAGGGGAATCTTAGAGCTGGAGAAAGGGAAGGATCTGGGTCTTGTTTCCCCACATGATGAATACACTATAAAAAGAACCATTTGGTGTTTCATAACCCTTTGGTAGTGCCCAAAAGGGAGCCAGTACAGTTTCTAAACTACTTTCATCATCCTCCCCTCCCTGCTGCATTGGCCTAGCTGGCAGATCTTGTTGCATTTGATCAAGGAAAGTCATTCACCATGGCTCCAGCCATGCAGGTGAAGAAATCACGTGTTAATAGTGCTTCCCATTTTATGTATTGGGATGTTTTATTCATACAGGCAGCCCCAAATTACCTCCTTCATACATATAGTTCCATAATTTCCCTACTTAAATACATCTACCATCAAAATTACCTAGTTAAAGTCATGCCCCAGAGATTGGGCCTTGCAGGAATGAAAATGTGCTTTTGAAAGAGAAACTTCCTTGAGCTCCTAAACCTCAAACAACTGTAAAGCCAGAAGAGTCAATGAAAGAGACAATGAAAGAGAAAATGTTGTTTAATGTACTTTAAACAGTTGTTGTTCAGGGACTGCTTTTCAAACGAGTTAGTTCACCTGCTGTGGAGAAAAAACAAACTACAATGGTGTTTTCCGATTTCAAAACTCAGATACCACCCAGTGCAGGAGAGCAGGCTGCAGAGAGCACTGAATTGCACCAGTGTATTCCCACTGAGTGAAGAAGCAGAAATAACTGCTATGAAGAACCTCTCCCAAACACAAGAGGTGCTGGGATGCATAAAGAATGTGGCTTTCAAACACACCACTTTTTGCCATTAGTATGATTACACCCCTCTAGAACAACTGGCTCTGTGTGGTAGATGGTGGGCAGTGCCTGCAGGGATCCAGGTGGGAGCCAACCTTGGCTAGCAGGGGAGTGTAGGGAAAGGAACAGCTCCTGGTGCCACTCATTGCCTGAACAATCGTGTGTGTGACCAGGGAGTCTCACATGGCACGTCGTTTCAGGATTATGATACTAAAAAGAAGCATTACTGCTAATAAATGAAAAGTGAAATCAACACCAACCCCCTACATATGGGCTGCTTAAAGAATTTGCAGTGATTACAACTGCTCTAATAAACAAAAGATTAGCACCTATATGAAGAACAAAAGAGTAGAAAGTGTATTGAAAAACAGAAAAGTTCTCTACCTTGTTTTATGGTGGCAGATTAATAATAAATCCTAGATGAGTGAAAGACTGAAGAAACAAATGTAGGTTTTACCAGCATTAATATGAAAAGTGCATTAAATTGTCTTCTGAAACTTTGATAATCCACTGATAGTCCTTATGTATGTTGCATATCTACCCAAAACCAAAAACTCTTTTATTATTAGTCAATTAATTGCACACATCCTTCTCACCTCCTAAAAATCCCTCGTTTTTGTGACACCCTTGTGTAAGGATAAATTTCAGGCTAATCAACTAAAACACAGTTGTGAAATGAGCAACACAAAAATATCTCATTGTCTGAAGCCTTCCTCCCTGTCCCTGCTAAAGCCCCAGGGTCTTCATCAACACGCACTCTGAGGGTGAAGGTTAACAGGTTTAACCATGGGGAGAAGAGCAGAGGCTGAATAGTCCCTCACTTCTCCATCAATAGCAAATACCTGCTGTTCTCTTAAGGGACAAGAAACCAGGAGCCAAGGAGATCCCAGGACCAGCAGAGTAGGGGTCTCCCCAGTCAGTGCTTGCACCACAACACCAGAGTGAAAAAGAAAAGCTAAGCAGGCTGAGGAACAGCAACCAGCATCACCAACAATCCAGGTCATCAGACAAGCTCATGGCAATAAGGTAAAATGAAAGTTAAAAGTGGGGAAAGAAAGTTTGTAGGCCAGACCCAGCAAAACAAAGCAGGCATAGCCCAAGACTAAGTGCCAGAGTTGGGTTTAAACTGAGCCCCTGTGCTAATGAGCGGGGCTGGGTGTCCCAGGCAAGGCTGGTCAGGGCATTAGGGACACTATGGCCCTGACAGTGTTGTCACACAGGGGAAAACCTTCTTGTATGAACTGTTATCAAAGTTAATTCCTCAGGAAAAAGCTCACTCTAGCATTGCAGAGGAGGCACTGGCAGAGCACTGGCAGTAAAAACCTACTCACATTGGTTGTACATTGTGCCATCTTCCCTGCCCCACATCTAATGGCAGAAAAGTAGAGCTGGCTAGAGGCAAAAGCAAAGTGAACAGCAGCTGGGTCTGTGACCCAGCTCTTCTCTTGGCAGGAGGTAGCCTTGTCTCCTTGGAGTGCAGTAAAATTGGTTGTGCCCCCAATAAGGACCAGCCAAGTGCTGCCTGCTAGAAAGACAAAAGCACTTAGAGCCTTCTTCTTGTAGCTTCCAAAGCACAGCTGGGAGCAGGGCATTCCTGACCAGCAGGTGGGTTTATTTTCCACTAAGGAATGTGAGGGAGTTTAACTCTGTACTCTCCTCTTGCCCAAAGTGAATGAAACATCCTGGAGTGCAGGAAGCCTGTGTTGGCTAGGAAGGGGTCAGCACCCTTCAGGGGTGGTGTGAGGGTGGATGTTGATGCACTCACCTTGTTGTACCTGCTGTAACCACCTGGCTGGGAAGGAGGGCTTAAAAGGAGCAAGCTGAAGCTGGAGTTGTGGAGATGTCTGGTTTCTTAGGCTGGGCTTAAAAGCAAGTAGGGTGATGCCATCTTGTACGATTGCATTTTGTTTATTTGCTTCTCAGTTGTATCATGCTCTGTAGTTCTGGTAAAGCAGAGCAAGGAGAAAGCTACATCAAGTGTTTTTGGCACTGCTGTGAATTTGCTAATGGGCCTTCACAAGGTAGTTCAATGATGCATTTACATGTGCTGGAGCTGTGGGTTTAACTTTGCCCCCCCCTCTGGGAGGTGTGAGCATTATGGGTGTCTGGGGGTTCACTGTTGCCCTCATTCACATCACAGTTGGAGTGGGAGATTAAGCAGCTCGAACCTGGTTTGAGCCAGCACACTGCTCTGGGGACTGCCAGGAGCAGCTGTATGACCTTTTCTAATAAGGTGTTGCCTTGTATTAGTTTGTAAACTTGTTACTTTTAATGCTTTAAATACAAATCTACCTCTTCTATGAGCAAAACACCCTGTCTCAATCTTTCTCCCTCCTGTTGTATGTCATACCTTTGCTATTTTCTTTACTTTCCTGAAACCATAAACCCTTCCAGCCTCTTCCAGGAGAAGTGGTGACTTTTTTTACCTTCCTGCACCCAGTAAAAAATGGAGTGTTGAAGGCTGAGGAGTGTTTCAGGTGAGCAGTGCTGTGCTGAATTATGCAATGATGTTACAGCGTTTCAGTACTGCAATCCTCCCCAAAGCAGCTCACCAGAGGATTGAGACACCAAAGCCTTACCTTTTCAAGCAGAGAGATCTTGCTTTGTAAGTACACTGAATCCCTTCTGGACTGGGCTAGTGCAGAGCCTAACAAGCAGAGGAAATGTTCAAGTCGTTTCGTGGGGTGAGATTTGCCTTGAACTTGCCCCTAACGAAACTCCCTTGTTGGTGCTCTGCAGTGGCTGGTTCTTAGCCCCTTCTAGCGGGGGAAGGAGCAGGCTGCAGGCTGAGTCTTGAAGTGCGGGTGAAATCCAGCCTGGATATCACGAAGCTGATTAAACTGGAGCACCACAAACCTTACAGGCTACTCTGAGTTGTGGCTCCTTGAGCAAGTCCTTCAGCACAAAGCTCAGTGATACCTTGTGATATTAGAAATCGAGTGAACTTCTGCTTCTGATCTTCCACTTCTCCCTGCACAACTGATTGAGCCCTTCTCTCAGGATGAAAACAGCTTGGCAGCACCATCAGGTTTCCCATCCTGTAGCTGGATGGGCTCCCTGTGAGGGACTGGCTGGAGTATCCCCCTTTCTTTCACAATTGGACAGTGGAGCAGCAAGCAAAGGGACCAGTGAACAGCATCTGGAGCAAGCACCAAATAGAGAAATGAGGAATGTCAGAGATTAGTAAAGGCATGTGGAAAAGGAGACAACTCAGATGTGAGTGATGGTGGTGTGATGCAGAGCACTGTGTGACACCCCTGGCCACAGATGGTCTCCAGGGAGCACAGGTGGTGTCACCATGACACACTGATGTCTGTGTCTCTTCAGTGGCAGCTGACATAACAGGTTAAACCCCACATTTGAAAGAGAAGGGTCTAAGAAAGGGCACATCCACCAGTAGGAGGAATTGTGCTGTCACTCAAGTACTTGAGAAGAAATTGCTGTGAGGTATGGTCCCATCCAACCAAACACACTTGTGCCAATGGTGAGGATTGATGTTTTTAATTGCTCTGTATAGGGTGTCATATGCTGAGTTGTATCTGCTTGGGTTGCAGAGTAAAATTCACACCTGGTCACCTCACTGAGTATCTGGACTGCACGTTGATAGTATGTGCTGTTTCTAAGGATTCTGTCACATGCTTTGAGTTCCCAGAAATCTTGGTCAAATCTTAAGATGAAAGAATCCAGAGGTATTCTAGTGTCAGGATGCTGAAGGCAAAGCTGAGTTATTCTCATGTAAATGGAATATGTATTTTTCTCTTGCTCTAGAGGGAACCTTCAGAGAGTCTTGTCCTCTGACTAAGTAGTTCAGGAGATGCTTGTATAACTTCCATGGAAATCTGTTGCGAGGGCATTTTGGCTCCCTATGTGTTTTGTAGATTACATGTTTCAGAGCATTTAATCAGGGGTGTGGAGTCCTTTTCAGATCTTCCCTTTTACCTCTTTTATAGATCCTGTTACGGGGAAGAAGGCCCAGAGTATCCAGAAGAGTATTGACCTCACAGTCAGAACACTGAGCATCAGTGCACCAGAGGTACTTGACTGACACTTTTATTTGGGCACAAAACTCAGGACTGAAGCCTCTATGAATTGAGATTAAACTTGATGTTCTGATCAGAAAAGTCATGGAAGGTACCACTTTGAAAGTGCCTTTTCCAAGTGGAATAAAACTTCATAAATTGTGCTCTGTTGGACAAGAAGAGCACAGCCAAGTCCAGAAGTGCTCATGGTTATAAGAGAATCAATTAGGGCATGTTGATGAATAATGCATGTGCAGCTTAGGAGAGATGGATGACATCGGTTTTATTTTTGTACTGTTAATTGAGAGTAATTCTAGGACAGAAAAAAGCACAAAGGGAAGATGGGGAGATTCTGGCCACAGTGTAAGAAGCTGGAGACTCATCAACAATGCTTCCTGTCCATTAAGCTGTAAAAACCTCAGGAAGAGGAATTGTACTTATGTCCTCTACAGCTCCTAATCCATGTAACTGATACTGCCCAAGAACACCATTCAGACTGTAAATGATATGAGCATTTAAAGAGTCAGAAGTTGAAGCTCTTGCTTTGAAATCTGATGGCCTTTCTGTATTAAGACAATGTCTGCCTACTTGGGATCCAGTTGTAGGGCATCAATCAGTCAGCTCTATTTATCCCTTGAGCTGTGGCTCTGCTGTTCCTTGGATATGTGCAGGGATCTTCAAAGAAGATCCAGTGCAGTGGGGTGTTAGAGTAAGCCTGGGAGCCAGGCTTCCCCACAGGTGAGGAATGTTCTGTTGCTGTTCACATATTCTACCCCCACATACTGATCTGTGGGTCAAAATCAACTGCTCTTCAGATCTTATGGGTCTCCCCTTGGGTCCATGCACTGGTTGGGTTTGAAAAAGCTAAGTGTCAACTCTGAGACTGAATTAACTGCTGTAGGCTAGAGCAGGAGCCTGGCAAAGCAGGAGTGCTCCAGGTCCCTTTGCTTTGGTGCTTCCCAACACCCAGCTGCAGGAATTTCCTAATGCTTGGGTGCCTGCCCAGCCCAGAGCAAAACCTGCAGCAGAGGCCCTGTTGTATTCAGCTGAGGCACAGAATATGAGGGAAGGGCAGAGGTCACATGTTGTGGTCAGCAGCCAGCCACTGGCCTGAGGAACAGTGTTGGTTGTTTGTAGAGCACTTCTGGTGATGGCTGACATGTGAAAGGCTGCAAAAGCACTTGGGGGGTTGTGTAGGTGGCTGCTCCACTGAATTTATGGGGCGACCACTGATCCCACCTGGAAGATTTCAGATAATTTCTTTATTTGCTTATTCTGCTACAAATTTATCCTCCACCAGAGATGGTGAATGACAGCTGGTAGCTGTTTAAGGACCCAGAGCTGTTGTGTGTGGTGGGACTTGAGGGTACTTCCTTGAGAAATAAATGAGTTTGCTACCTCAGTTCTCTCTGGATGGTGCAACTCCAGCCTCAATGTTGCAAACAAGCAGTCATAACCCACACTTGCTGCTTGGACTGCATGTTTTTGGTTGTGGCTTCAGTGGGTATCCTGAGGCTGCCCCATGAGCTGCAGGCTGGGGAAGCATGGGAGATGTGGAGCTGTGTGAAGGGATGAGCTCTGCAGTGGGACTGTGCAGACACAGCTCAGTGTGTCCACCAGACAACATGGATGTCCCACTGCAAAGGTTCCTTGGCTGTCAAAGATGTCATACATCTATAGAAGGCAAGAATAGCCTTCTAGGCTTTCTGTTTTAGCTGACTTGATAGAAATAAGGATGAGGTGCTTAGCTGCTGGAGTGCTCAGGAATGGCCTGTGAAGCAGCCACCCTTAGCTGGCTGTGCTTGTCCATGTTGCTGTGGGGAAAATGCCTGAAGCACAAAACATGATAATGTTGTCATACAGAATAAAAGCCCATAAGGACTCCTCGCTGCTCTGCTGGAGGCATTCTGCCTGCTTTAACTTGCACTTGTTCTGTTGCTTCTGAGGTACCATCCCTCTCTCTGAAGGTCTCCCCTGTGTGACAGGCTGAGGCAGGGAAGGAAAATCTGTACTTTCATACCAGAAGGTCCCATAGAGGATTTGGATGTGTCTAGATGGGAGAAGGGTAAAGGCTTACTGTGATCTCTTCATGCCTTTGCCAAGTACCCTGGGGCACACTGTTGGTGATAGTTCTGTGGTGCTGTGCCCTTTTTATTTTGGATCAGTTCTGGCATCCCTGAAACTCAGCAGGCCCCTGAAGTACTCACAGTTGAGTTACATTGATGATCCTCAGGTTGCCAGAACATATCTATACCCAGACACCAGTCTCACACTTGTATTTTTCTTGCTCTGGGTATTTGTGCATGAGGGAACCAGACAGGCACTTTCTCTGCTTGTCCTCTTTCTTCCCTGCAACGGATGAAAACACAGAACTCAGGCTGCTGTGCAGGCTGAGCATCTTGGTGTGGTGTCAGCAGTGTCCTGGCAGTGCCCGAGGCTCTGGACCTGCTGGGCTCTCTGTCTGTGGGACCACAGCCAGCCCATGGAGATGAGCAATGAGCTCACCATTTTCTCAGCACTTGCATCAGAAATGCTGCCTGTGCTTTTTGATACCCCTGGTATGTGAGACCTTGAATTTTTAAGAGCCCTGGGGAGGCCGCAGAAAGGTTGGGGTTTAACAACCTTGGTTTGAGTGGGCTCAGTGCTGGTTGCCCCATCCCTGTGTGCAGGGTATGAGGCAGCAGAGCCAGGTTTGTGGCGGGAGAACAGGGAACAGCAGTGGTGAACATAAATGGGTCCTGTATCACTGGGTATGAGAAAAAAGTTCTCTCCTGTGATGCGCCCAGGGCAGGGGCTGGGAGCCTGATGAGTTTTTATGCATGTGGAGGGATTTAACCTCGATGGGCCAAGGCCCAGAGACAAGCTTCTTACTGTCGCTGCCTTGAGGGCGGCTGGAGGAGAGGCCCCCGAGGCTACTCAGCCTGAATGACCACGGGTCCCTGTGGCTAATTAGCAGCTTTCCATGGGCGGTGGGGGGTTGCCCCTTGCAGTCGCTCTCCTCACAGCCGATGGAACCGGCAGAGGCAGCCCGGGCCCCGCATCCCGCCTCATCCCGCTCCAGCCCCGGGACCCCTGGGGCCGGGGGGAACCTTTCTGCGCCCTGCGGAACCTTCGCGGCGGAGGCGCCTGTTGCTGCCCGGGGGACGAGGCGGGCGCTGCGACGGGGGGCGGCCCCGAGCGGCGGCGGAGCCCGAGGAGCG